>NW_027070091.1:43946-109395 GCF_002906115.3 Quercus suber
GGGGGGGGGGTGTGCGCTTTTGAAGCACTCACTGTTCTCTTAGATGAGTGTAGTCCCCTCATCCCACACACACCAAGGGAGGAATCCCTTGGAAGTTGCTCAAAGATGTAGGCTAGAGGTTTTGAAACTAGGACCTCATTTATCTCATAAGGCCTTCAGAACCACTAGGCCAACCCATACTATACTCAACAAAAGAACTATAGATTTACAAATTGGATATATCCTTTGATTTGAACTTCAAAAAAGAAAATATTGTGGAAGAAAAGCAATGATTTTTTTATTAGTAAAATATATAAGAAAAGCACAAATTGGTCAGTTAAAAGCTTTGATTAAAGCCCTAGAATGTTATACAAAGTTTTTGTTTTTTATATTGCATAGAAATGATTGCTCACACCAGAAATAATTTTTTTTTGGTGTTTACAATTATTTTCACTCAGTTTTCTTCGCTGTTAATAGTGTCAGAGATACTGACACAGTAACAATACAGCCAATCTCTCCGCTTACAGCTTACTGTCAGTGTGGAGTTCTGTTCCTCTGGAGTTAGTGTACAAACAGTTGATGATGCTGTTCTCTCAACGGTTGCCACGTCATGTGATTATCAATCACTTGCGGCCCTTGGTTGGCGCTCCTCCCCCTCTCTTAGAGGATCTCAACGGTTATAGCCCATGGGATGAAAATGGAAAGACCTTACCCTTATTTGGTATTTTTTCGATAGAAACATTTAATATATGTTTGAATACTGCTTATTTTGTTGAAAATTAAAAATATCATAACAAATAATTTTAAAATAAGATTAAACAGTGCACACGTGGGTCTCAGCAAAGATGGACAAACTGTTTACGCAACTAAATGTTGAGATGTGCACATTGCACAGTGGCTGAACTGCGTGAATGGACAAACACGTGCACAGTGCACAGTGGCTGAACTATGTGAATGGACAAACTGCACAGTACACATGGGTCCCAGCAAAGATGGGCAAATTGCGTGTTGAATGTGCACAATGTAAGTGGGTCCCACTTCAAATGCAGAAACGCAGATGTGAGGGGTGAGACCTTGTATCGACATGTTACCTTAGAGTTTAATTCTTCTTCCAAATAATCAAAAATAGAGTTCAACATGTTACCTCAAGTTAACTTTTTGTGAGTTAATGGGTTTGATTTTAAAAAGGTTGGGTTCGGCTCGAATTAAGAAATATTTTTACCCATCCAATTCAACTCAATCCACAATATATAATTTACTAAAAAAACCCACAATGTATAATAACTAGTATGTAGCCTCGTACTACTGCACAGGAATGAATATATTATTAATCATGAGTTTATTCATATTTAAAAGGCTTAGTTAAGTCTAAGTTCATATTATTAACAAGAAAATTTCATTAACAAAACTTATCAGTATATATTTTTTACACAGAAAGATGAACCTTGGTGACAATGTTTATCCAAAAGATTCATTCACGCTTTTGAATCTTCAATCTCTATTGGTGATTGAAATTTTTGTAACTTAAAAAATTTAAAATTATATAAAAAAAAAAAAAAAAAACCCTCAAAGTTGTACTCATTTTGTAGTTTTACGATAGGTCATTTTGTAACATGATGAGCATTTGTGTGAGGAAAAAACTTCTAAAGTTCCATGACTGATAAAAGAAATTCTCTCCAATCTCTTTTTATAGAGAGATGGGTTTGTGTGTGTTTTTATACATCCTTCATAGTTGTATTATTACGAAGCAGGTCCAATGGATTTAGATTGGTACTATCGATTCCTAAAGCATGAGTGTTTAATGTGTTATTAATTTCATCTCATTGGCGTCTACACATGACAGCAAAATTAAAAATAATTAGATTGTACACGTGTATAGTAAAATTGGACTCCAATTTCGGATTCTAATTGAACAATTGGAATGATAATATATGATAGTAACAAAAATAGGAAAATTCAAATAAAATTTCGGATTAAATTATAACAATCTGAATAAAAAATTCCAATAGAAAGACAGGGTGGAGTGATCCACTCCAAGAAGGCGACCAAACTTGCGTAAATATAAAATAATAAATCTCTCTCTGGAAAATTTACATTGTTCATAACATTTACCTTCACTGAAAATTTTAAAAACATAGTGACTCACATCTACCATCCAAACATCCACAGCCGGGTCCTTTCCAATTCGCATGAGATTCCATTGATCACTAAGTTCCTTTGTAGCCTGCAAAAAATATCATCCATTGGTCCACAACAGTGTTTTCTTCATTGTTATAGGTGCCAAACCTGAACAAAAAGATTCCACCACAAATCCAAGAACACGAAGAACACACGAAGAACACGAAGAACAAAGAATTTCTAACAAGCTCATAGCCAGAGATTCATCGTAATTCTGTTTTAGCAATCTTCAATCCATCCTTCAACCAAATTGAAGGATATTTTGTGTTCAAGTCACAATCACATTACCACAAATCCAAATCAATAAGTCTTGCAAGGAGATCGAATCAGAGGATAACTCTTTTGTAATCACAGAGAATTATACCACAATCATCAATACAAATTCACATTTGTACAACTATTTTTACTTGTTTGATTTATTTCGAACTAAGAAATTTAGTCGTCTACAGTATCAAAAGCAAGAAGAAAGCACTTTAATCTGAAACTCAGTGCAAATGTAAAGATGCAAACTTTGTAAGCAATTTAAAACAAAGATGCAAACTCTGGCTTTGCTATCTTTTTGGAAATTATGCAATGTACCCAAACCAAGTTCTTATCACCGATATTAATCTCTTTGGTTTTCACGTTTGACTGCAAAATCAAGAAAAAACTTAATTAACACAATAACTCACTTGACCCGATACATCGAAGTGGTTTTAATGAGGATGAGCTCACATACATTTAGCCACATGATGCAAAATTCAACTTCAATTTCATCGATATTAATCTCTTTGGTTTTCACGTTTGACTGCATAATCAAGAAAAAACTTAATTAGCATAGTAACTCACTTGACCCGATACATAAAAGTGGTTTTAATGATAATAAGCCCACATACATTTAGCCACATAATACAAAATTCAACTTCAATTTCAAATTCTAGACACATGGCACAAAATTAGAACTCTAATTATAAATTTTAATTTGGTGTGTACACATGGCACACAATTAGAGTACTAATTTAGTATTCAATTTCGTACACATGGCACACAATTAGAGTTCTAATTTGGAATTCAATTTCACACTCTCTCTACTTCACGTATTATTATATATATAGATTTGAAAAAATATATGTAATTTTTAGATTTTGAGGCTTAATTTAAATTTTATTAATTTGATTTGTTTTGATTTTTTTTAATTTGGTTTTGATGACTTAAAACCTCATACCCAATTTGTATGAATTGTAATCTATTTGAAAAAAACGAGTTTTAAATAATTGAAAAAAAAATTCAAGTCTTATTAGGTTTAACAAATTATTTCTACCAAATGACCCGGCTTTTTTTAAAAAGAAAAATGACCCAACTAAATGAACTAATTATGACAAGACGTTCTTGTCCCGTGTGGGTATATATATGATCTTTTTTGTATATGTCCTAGTATCATCTCTAAAACATTCGCCTTCTCTCTCTCTCTCTCTCTCTCTCTCTCTCTCTCTCGTAAGTTTACTTTGATCAGCACTAACAGGAACTCATTAAGAATGGAAAAATCACTCTCTCTCTCTCTCTCTCTCTCTCTCTCTCTCTCTCTCTCTCTCTCTCTCGTAAGTTTACTTTGATCAGCACTAACAGGAACTCATTAAGAATGGAAAAATCACTCAACCCTACCATATCTTAACCTACCTCACTCTTGCTTCAAACAGGGATAAATGCATCCATAATCTTATACCACTTCGCCCTACCCCATTGTCAACCTTATACCCAACTTAATCAATGCATGTTGGGTTATACTGGATTTTAGGTTGACATGGGTTGAATTTAGTTGGATTAGGGGTTTCTCAACTTAATGAAGTCAAGTTATTATTATTTCTTCTTTTTAATTAGGAAAAAATATGCTGAGATTGAAAAATATGTCAAAAACTCAACTAAATTTATGCACGTCGTAATTACCCAGTTTAACAAACAAAATTTTTTGTGTCAAACTCATATAATTAAAATCAACAATGTCTTTTCATCTTGCATACCAAATATTCCAAATTAGGAATAGCAATTGGGCGAGGCATAGTAGGGCTAAAGTATGCGGTCTTTACCCCCACCACACATGGTTTTGTCTTACTTCATCCTGTCCTTGCCCTACAAAACTTTACTTCATGCTAATCTATCACACCTTGTCCCACACCTATTACAATTTTTTTTTTTTTATAAAACCTGTTTCATTAATATAATATATTTGAAATTACAATTAAATTTATTACATCAAATCAAATTTATTTTTACATTCAAAGTTTTTAACAAGACAATATCACAATAAAACAAAAATTATGAATATTTATGCATTTAAATACTTAGTAATACAAAAATAAGTTTTTAACACTAATAAAGTGGGTGAAACAAGGCTAAGAAGCCTAAACCTGTCCCTAGGGTGCGGGGAAAAATTCTTGTCCCATTCTCACTCCACTGCCTTTGCAGTGCAGAATAGATTAGAGTCGGTCAAGGCAGGGCAAGGAAAATTTGTTATTCCTATTCTAAATTAATACTTCAATAATATATGGTATAAAGTAATTACAATTTTTTATGGCATGAAAGAAACATAAATGAAAAAAAAAGGGGTAAATTCTGTATATAAGACTACTATACAGATTTGAAAGACAAATTTTGGAAGTAAAAGCTACTATTTATGCAATAATTTTTCTTTAGTTATATCTTTATTTAGTAACATAGTTTGCTATTATCTTGGTATAATCTCATAAGATGTTGTCAAAGTCAACTAATTTAGAATATTAATTAAGTATTTATTATATTCACTATACCGTTCTTAATATTTGTATCATACTTTCAAAATATATATATATATATATATTATTTATCTGATTATATATCGTAATTTAAAATAGTTGAACTTTTTTTTTTAGAATACTAAGTATTTTTAACACACACACACGGGGAGAGAGGGAGAAGGTTTTTTAAAAAAACTTACAGTGGTGTATACCCAAAAGAGTCTAACTTTTGAATACACAACACAGGCTTTAAATCTCTTTAATTCACACTCATTTTCCAATGTGAGATTAACCCACTATTTTTTCATTTGAGAATACTAAGTATTTTTAATACACTCACACGAGGGGAGAAGAGGAAAAGGTTTTTAAAAAAAACTTACAGTGGTGTATATCCAAAAATGTCTAACTCTTAAATACACAACACATCCTTTAAAATAATTGAACTTAAGATATTACATATGTGTGCTTCACATATTTTTTTCTCATTTAAATCATACTGTAAGGACCAAAAGATCTTGCGGCCCAAACCCACTTAGAATAATGAATTGTACAGTTTAACCTTGGCCCAAATTAATAAAATTTATAAGAGAGGGAAACGAACCGAGGATGCAAATAGAGAAGAAAATGTTAATTTTATAGAATAGAAGAGGATATCCCCCTCCACAAACTTGCCCGAGGAGGCTAAACTTCTACAAAAAGCTACACTGTTCACTCTTCTCTCTCCCTGTTTTCTTGTCTTTGTTTTGTACTTCTCTTTTTTTTTAGGTACTTGTGTTTTAGATCCCTTTTTTTGTAAAACCCCATTTTCTTATATACTTCTCCTTTCCTTTTATCTCAACCATCCATTCCTACTTAATTAGCTTCCTCTCATGACACTTGTCTTTTTCTATATCTAAAGAAGATGGTGGAAGGAACTTGCTTAACTATGACTTGTACTGTTCAAGTCACTTCCTCATTAATGTAGCTCTAAAGTCGTTACCCACCATTTAATGTGGAGGCGAAGGTTACTCCAAGCTAGAAACTTCCCCTATACCCATTGACACTTTCTTTCTCTAGACTCTCGCTCCCACTTGGAATCCCTTAGAGTACTTTGACTCATCTCCTCCTTTCCTCAGGCATCTCTCCTCCTCGGGCCTGTGGACTATGACCTCCCCACAGTCATACTACAATTCTTCAAATAAAAAATTGTTTAAATTAAGATTTGATATGAGTGTGTGTTATACGTATATTTTTCTTCAACATATAAATATATGAATGATTTTTTTTTTTTTTTTTTGAGAACGAGTATATAAATGATGTTAAAAGTTAACAATGATTTAGCAACATACTTTTATATTATCTTAGGTATATTCTTATAAGAAAATTTAAAAGCCAACTAATCTAGGATATCAATTAATTTTTTTTTTTTTTTTTTTTTTTGAGAAGAAGTAATTTTGATATTAACTATAGCATTCTTAATAAATCAAATAAATCAATTTAAATATAAATAAAGATATCAAAATTTTATGTTTAATGTAAATACTAAATAGTAAGTCATGAAATTTAAAATATTTGATAATTATGTCACATTAGGTAGCCCTCAGAGTTGGAAATATGGAGAGAAAGATGGAACTAGTGGCTATGTATTGTTCCTTTCTTCTTTTTGCTGAGAATGTATTGTTCCTTTCTAGATAGAGGGATACAAAGAAGAAATTACACGAATTTTTGTCCTATTATTTGCATATTGAGGTTTTTATCTTCTACTAATAGAAATAATTGAAACCAAAATCCTACACGTTTTTCAACCTCATGAATTTTAAACTGAAGGCTATATTTAAAAAGTGTAACCACCGTACATCATTGGTGCGATAGTCACTCTACAAGTATAAGTACTTGTGAAGTATGGGGGATAAAGGCTAAGGTTCAAGTCTCCAGGAGAAAACTTCACACATATATACACTTAAATTATGTTAGAGTGAAATTTTATCTTGTAAAAAAAAAAAAAAGTGTACAACGGGCTTTGAATAATAGTTGACACATTGGGCTTCTGTGAACTTGTCTTTTTGGAGTTGAGACCCATGCAGTGTGCCACTCAGCCCAAATGCCATTGAGTTGGTTTGCTTAACCGATTGGTCAACGTGGCATGAACGCATGATAGAGTAAACTTCCTCACTACAAACACAATAATTCCGACTATTTTTTTCACAACAATTGAGCAAGTAAGCTTTTACTTATTCTTACCTTAGTTCACAAGTCACAACTGATATCTTTTTTTTATTTATCAATAACAACTTATCACCTCAGTAATCGTCAAATTTGTTGTGTAAATACTTATTCAAACTTCTTCGGTTAAGTTATATAAAATTAATCAATATCCCAAATTTTATTTGTCAAATATATAGTTACAAGAAATACTTATGAACAAAATTTAGCTATAAAATTGATTGTAATTTTAGACTACAACATTACTCAATATATTTTTATTGGAGATGAATTTTAACAAATTTATCATTAGATTACATCTTTTTTTTATATCCTCCATACTTGCAAAATTTCTAGAAAATTAAAGATCAATAGATATGTCATCAATAAATTGTTTAAATTGCAAGTTTTTGTATTTTAAAATTATACATAAAATATAAACTTATAGATCATATAGTAAATAATATCTGATTGCACACGAAATTTGATATGCATATTAAGAGCGTAAAGAACATGCAATTCAACTTAGATTTTCAAAATATGTAATAATGTTTATTTTATTAAATAAAATTGTAGACTTAGATTACAATCAATTTTGTAACTAAACTTTATTTAATACTTAATTAATTGAGGGGTTTAATCAACTTTTAGCTCGGCTATGTTATGCTTATGCTTCTTCGAGAGGAGGAATCGAATAGTAGCTAAATTCAAAGTAAAAGATATACCTTCTTCTTTCCATGCAAGATTTACAATGGAGACAAAGGGAAAAAGTGAGTTTCAGTTAGTGGACTTTGGTGTTTTTTTAATATGTAAAGTGGCAGATCTGATAGTGGACTTGGAGAGGCACGAATAAAAAGGGGGTGAATTCCTAGTCAATCTGTCGGCAAATGCTAAAATAGGTGTATGCCATTTCAAAAGAAAAAGCTATATAGAGAACACTAGCAGAGTTTATGTTTGCAGAGTTTATTTGTTATTACTAAAAAGCTATTTATATATTTGGTAATTAAAATTTTTAAGTGCTTTAAACAGTTACATAACTCTCTGGTAACTAAACTCAAAAAAATAAAAATAAAAAAAATAAAAAAGAGAGACTTGGCTAAGCATGGATTAACGAAAGAGTATAACTTAATCGTGTGTTTAGAAAGACCATAGGAGAAAGGAAGAGGAGAAATGAAAAAAAAGATAGTGATTCCTTTGTTTGGTTACTATGGAAGAAAAGAAAATGGTAGAAATTATTTTCCTTGAGCCCATGGTTTTGCAATCCACCCAATTTCGGTGGATTTTTTTTTTTTTTTTGGGAAACCGGTGGATTTGAAAAGAGACAATGGTTTTAAAAAAATAGAGCCCATATAAATAACATATTATGACCTGAAATTACATATTTGTCCATAATTTTTTTCATCTTTCACATTTATATGGGCATAAAAGGAATTAAAAAAAATTCATTTTTCTTTTTTCATTTCATTTCCTATTGCAATCCAAACAAATGAAATAGAAATGCATTCTTCTCTTTTCTTTCCTCCTTCTCTCTCTATTTCCAAACATAAATGAGAGATTTGCATTCCTTTCATTACCATTCACCAACTATTCATAAAAAAAAAAAAAAAAAAAAAAAAAAAAAAAAAAAACACACACACACACACACACACAAAGAAATGAAAACTTTCTCTCCCTCTAATGCAAGAGATACTTGGCCCCGCCACAAGCTTTGCTCTTGGTGCGAGTCTTTCTCCTCCTATAGGCAAGCTGTTTATGCCCCTTTTTGTAGCATCTACCTGTAAGGTGGGTCTCATGTTGGCTTTGAGGGTTGCATCTCTCCTCAAAATTGGTTTTCAATCAATCACAGACTGGTTTGAATCTAAGCCCCTTTGCTCAAAAAATGGTTTGGATATCATGGCTAGAGCTCTAATATAGGATGGTTTCTCCTTTTGGCTTATGAGTACTGGTGATTTCATGGCAAGGGTGGGTTTTTTATTCTAAATCTAAAGTTTTCTTTGTGTGGCTTTGATGGTTTTGATGTGAGTTTTTAGGGAGAATTGCATTTAGAGCTAAAAGTTTATCAAAATCCAATTCAATTTTTGTTATAAGTAATGAATTTAGAGCCAAAAGTAAGAGATTCAAAATCTTCAAACTTACGGTGACAATCACAAATTTGGGATTCAAATAATAGTATAATGGTAATAACATCATTTATGTTGTCTATTGTCCAATGTTCATTGTTCAAACCTCATTTCTCCGGTTCTCCCTCTCCTACTATCTATCTAAAAAAATTATTTAAATTATTTGAACCCTAAATTTGAAATTTCCAAAATTAACCAAGGATTTATCCATTTCAAATCAAAATTGTGGTTATCTCATCTATAATTCCATGTCTCATTTCATACTAGAGACTAGATTTTTTTTTTCCGAGTGGACTAGAAGCTTGAATTTAAGGAAAACAAACTTGGTAGATCAAAATCCCCAAATTAAGTTCAATATAACCCAAAATTTACCAATCTATTAATCCAATAAAAACAAAATAAATTGAGTGAAAATAAGTTCAATCTAATTTATAAAGGATCATGTCCAGGAAGTAGCAAGCAAAAATTAGATTAAAGAATAAAACTCGAAAAATTAGTGGGTTGACAGTTGATACGGCAATTTGGTCAATTCTTGAAATTTTCCAATGGTTTTAGGTGGAGGTAGAGGTTGAAAACAACCTACACAAGGTTTCCAAATTCAACAGTTGCCTAATAGGGCTTATGATGCTCAAACTATTAAAATCAAAGATCGAGTTAAGGACTTAAGGGCGCTTAAAGTTTGAAATTTCACCTATTGCGGCTTTATCTACCCTCGTTGTTGACTTGTTTTACCACCACTATTGGTTGTCTTGTCACCCTTCGTTTTTGGTATTTAGTAAAAAAAATTTTTTTTTTTTTTTGCTGAATTAGTAAAATTGGTATTTTTTTTTTTATACATTATAGAAATTCTACTCTAACCCAATCTATGTATATATGTGTGTAAAACTCCCCCTGGAGGCTTGAACCCCAGTCCTTACCCTCCACACCCTACAAGCACTTATACTTATGGAGTAATCATCGCACCAAAGATATGTGATGATAAAACTGGTATTGATATCTTGATGACATGATACGTAGGTTAGTTCATAAATATCATTAAATTTGTTTCAGCCCATAAAAGCTTTTTTTTTTTTTAATCCAGCCCATAAAAGCTTTAAAAACCACATCTCCACTCCAATGATTTTAAAGATACAAAAATCTCATAACTGCCGAACTGACAAATTATTAGTAGTTATTAAAAGATAATATCAATATTAGGTTAAAAGAAATTAAGAAAACCAACAAAAACTTGTTTTTATTATTTTTTTTTATACATTATAAAAATTTTACTTTGGTCTATATTAAATGTATATGTGTATGAAACTCTCTCTTAGTGATTTGAACTTTAGCCTTTGCCCTTTACACCCCGCAAGCATTTATACTTTTGGAGTGACTATAGCGCCAAGGGTGCGCAGTGATGCAAAAACTTATTAATTGTGAAAAAATTTGGAAAAAAATTTGTGTATTTAAAAGTCCGTTTGAATCACGCTTATTTTGCTGAAAACTAAAAATTAAAAACACTGTAATAAAATAATTTTTAAATGTATGAATAGTACTGTAGGACATATTTTTAATGAAAATTTTATTAAAAAAGAGGTTCGTGGGTCCCGTGAACAGTGCACGGGACCCACTAAACAGTCACATTCCAGTGAAAAATTTGGACATTCAAAAAGGGATACATTCCCACGTGAAATGCGCTTCTTAATAAATAAATAAATAAAAGAAAACGCAAATGCAATCTGGCCAGAAACGCAATCCAAACGCATACTTAGTATCACTCATTCCACATTCGAATTGAAGCTTTTAGAGAAATAAAAATAAAAAATTTTCTGATGTTTAAATGCATTTTACTAATTAGTGGCCTTGTGACAAGTGGTATCCACCCTTTGCACTGAGACAAAAAAAAAAATTTCACTATTTTTTTTTACCAGAAGAATGTGATTTTCATTAAGAATCTAGGCTCATCTTCTATCCGTATTTCTTCATGGTTTACATTATTTGCATATTTAGCTAAATTAATTAGTTGTCAAATAAGACTCTAAAAGATCTATGGTTTAATCCTCATTTGTATCAAAATTGATATTGGTGTATTATTCTAATAATAAAAAATAATAATCAGAGTAGATGTTATAAAATTGAACTATCTCTCAAAAAAAAAAAAAAAAAAAATTGATGAGCCACACTATTACCCACACTATTACCCTCTGTCCTTAAATGGGAAATCGACACAAACCTGAGTTTATCTTACGATTGTTTTTGCATCATTCAACAAATTACCAAAGCTTGCATTCTCATATTCATCTCCTTGTAGTCCTTGCGTAATTATTTTGCTGTCTCCTTCCAATATCTAAAGCCAATTTTACTACTAGGATTCTAGGAAAGCTGCCATTGATTCCACCTCTTCAACTAGTTTTTGTCAAGCACTACTTAACATTTTACATGGAAAAACTTCTCAAGCTTACAAGATTCTTTTTGAGCTTCCTAAAGCAACTCTGTGTTGTATATGTCGACATTTCAATGGGAAAACTTACATTGCATTCAATGTCTCTATCTTACAGTTGTAATTTTACTTTCAATGGTTTTGTTTTCCGATTCATTCTTCTTCTTCTTCTTTTTTTGGGCTTGATTGTATAACTATATCCATCTCCCATTGACTTTCCTCGTCTCAATACACGTATTAGATTTGATCAAGAGTACATATAACTTCAATTGAACACTAATTTCCTAAATAAAATCCAATTATAATATTCTTTTATAACTTAAAAACTCAAAAAACGGATGGTCAATTAGCTAAAACTCTTTCATATACTTAAAAAATATATAAATCTACAAACATGTAATTTTACTTTCAATGGTTTCGTTTTCTGATTCATACTTCTTCTTCTTCTTCTTTTGGGCTTGATTGTATATCCATCTCCCATTGACTTTTCTCTTCTCAATACACGTATTAGATTTGATCAAGAGTACATATAACTTCAATTGAACACTAATTTCCTAAATAAAATCCAATTATAATATTCTTTTTTAACTTACAAACTCAAAAAACGGATGGTCAATTAGCTAAAACTCTTTCATATACTTAAAATATATATAAATCTACAAATATGTAAGAAAAATTCAAAGACTACAACAATTATCATAACTTTTTTCACAGTTATCTTACGTGATAGGTTGTAACTGTTTGCTTCACATAAATCCATTATTTTCCCCCTCTACTACTCACAATTTGCCACAACGGAACTGTGACAAAGTTGTGTCACATAGTTGTGGTATTAGATTTTTTTTTTTTTAACTTGTATTATTACATAATTTACTCCAGTTAACTTTTGAATCTTCTCCTTAAAAAAAAAGTTATCATTTTTCAAATTATACCCTAGATGACGAGTACATAACATTTATAAGTCGATCATTTTAAAAGTTACTAATGACTATTGATTTTACTTTCATAACATCTTTCTTATTATAACATTTATAAATGAGAGATGTTACGTCTATAATAATTTTACAATAAATTACAGGTGGTTAATTGTTATTGGTTCAAATTTGAAACTAACACTAAGATTATTTTTTTACTCCAACAATAAAAACCAATAATAGCTTACTATTTAAAATTTGTTGTAAAAATATTATAAGAATATTATAAACATATATTTCTCTTTATAAATCGTCAAGTTACTAATGACTATTGGTTCTACTTTCATACCATCTTTCTTATCATCACACCATAAATAAATATGAATTTCCTTTATTATTTATTTTTCCTTTGAAACTCCCATCCTTTCTTTCTAGAACCAAGATTTTGTTATTATTATCTTCGGGTGAATGAACCTAGGCTTTGTTAATCAAATCAACATCTTGAATATGACCTCATGAATCATGAATATGACCTCATGAATCTTGAATTCATGACACCCATAGGGCTGTAGATTGAGCCCGCCAGGCCTATATTTATTGAAAGAATCAGATCTATATTATCCTTTTGACCAAATTGGTAAATAAAAATACCCAAATACTTTGATTACAACGTGTATGATTCTGGTTCCATGTATGTACCCAAGCCAATACACATAGTCATAGGCGGCTGCGCACGTGACTCTATCCATTTAATTTAACTTGTTATAAAAGAACCCCACGAGTCATAATCTAACCATAGGTGTCACCATAACTCCATAAGATTACGGGTCAGGTTGGTATCTGCAATGGAATCTTCTAATTGCTTTCACTTTTCCTATTGGCTTCCACTTGCTTAATCAAAAACCCATTTCTTCAAATCTCATCTCCTTCCACGAAACCCCCCATCTTGACCAAAAAAACACACCTTGCCGTACCATTATATAAACCCCATATACCCAGTAACTTTGATAATAATAATAATAAACTCTCAACCAGTTACAATATTCAGAATCACACACCATTTTGGAGCTATGGATGTACTTGGTGTCAATCAAGCGAAGAGCAAAAGGCAAGCAAAGAGAAGCAAGAAGGGCATCAAAGTTGTGTACATAGCGAGCCCCATGAAGGTTAAGACTAGTGCCTCAAAGTTCAGGGACCTTGTTCAGGAGCTTACTGGTCAAGACTCAGACACAGCAAGGTATATGGAGTTTAATGGTGGTGATCATCAAGGTTCATTTACCTTTTCTGACCAACAATTGGGGGTTGATATTAATGGTGGGATGTCTAATAAGTTGCCTTTGTCAAATTCCTGTGGTGAGTTTTTGCCGTACTCTGAGTCTTTTTTCAAGCCATTTAATGAACATCTTCAGTTTGATGTGCTTGGAAGCTTGGGTCCGATGTAAAAATGTTATATAAGCTTTATTTTTTTGTTTTAATGTATGAGTTTACACAATTACACTTGTGTATGTAACAAATCATATTACTTTTAATACTAAAATTTAAGTTTTAGCTCAGCCTGGTGTTTGATGATTTGCTCCTCTCTTTGGTGATTGATTAATTGAGATTGTGTTTTGAAAATTTGAAGTGGTTCATATAACTGGCCAAGCTTGGTCAATTAATTGAAAGAAATTAATATTTCGGGAAAAAAAAAAAAACCCAAAAAAAGAAAGAAACAAAAAATAAAATCTACCAAGGCAGTTTTTTCTTTCTTTGTTTTTTGGTTTTGGGGGAAGAGATGGTTGTTCTAAAGTGGTTTCAAAACGAGGTATAACAGTTCAACAAATGATTTTCACTTTATTAAATGTGGTCTTGAAGAAGAGGTATTCATAATATTCAAGAATTTTCTGGTATTGAGTGTTACAATTAAGAATCTATTACTAGTGTCTTGAATGATCTTAAAGCTTATTTGTGAAAATTCCTAAGATAACACACACAAATCCTATTCCGCCATAGTGTGTGTAGACAGCGTAGTGTACACTACCAATTTAATGGACGGAAAAGTTTATTGAAAATATTTACATAAGATATATGTTAGTACATTATTAATAAAGAAGTCAATTTGGAAAATCTTTATTAAAAAAAAAAAATCAAACATTTAAATTAGAATTTGTTTAAGAATGCCAAACATAGTATTATCGGAATTTTTTTAGTGTTATATAACCTAATTGAGATAGAATAGTGAGTTTAAATCGGTGTAAATTAAGATACTAATTTTATCTTCAAGTTAGTTCTAGTTAGTTTAATTGTGAATAAGGGGTTTAGATGCAAATCCCACCTATTAAAAAATCAATTGGTATAAATTGGTTGATGGTAAAGATTAATTATTATGGAGTAGGCCCCTAAATTTCAATCCTATTGAATCTATAGAAGGAAAAAAATTTCTTAGGGTGAATAAGGGATCTAGATGCAAATCTCATCTACACAAAAAATCATATTGAAAATTGGCAATTTTATATCCTAACACCATAACTCTGCCAAGACGAGGACCTCCAACTTGTAAGAGTGGATCAATGTCCAATATGTTAACCACTAGGCTGTGTGCTTGAAGTTGGGAATGATTGGAGAACTATCTAATAGATATTATAAATGTTGGATCTCCAAACTGAATAATGCACAAACACACGTCCATTTCTCCAAATATACCATAATGACATATTACTCTTTCTTAAAACTAAAAAACTCATAAAGAGTTAAATTAAAATTACCATTCATTTACTTCTTGATTTTATTTAATTTAAAATATCCTTTCATTTTCTTCTAACTCCCTTATATATATATATATATATATATAGTGGGAAGCCCGAGGACCGAGAAAGGATAAAACCACTGAGACCATCATTCGTTCCTCGGGTGAAAGCACTTTAAGCTCGAGGAGGGGGGTCATCTGTGGAGAGGAGGAAAAGAGACAAAATATCTCCTGAAAATCTAGGTGGAGAGAATAGTGGCGTTTAGAGAGGGATTCAAGGTAGTTGAAAGAAGCTTTTTGTGAAAGCTTACCTACAACTTCCGCATTAAATGATTGTCAACAGCTTTATCAGCTGTATTGATGAGGAAATGACCCCTGAACAGTAGGTTCACAGCTAAGCAACACCTTCTACCACATTCAACAGGAATCTAATGGGATATGTGTCCTAAGAAGGACCTAGAGGATTGCAGATAGAGGGCTAGGATGTAAGAAGCGTGGGAGTATATAAAGGAAGAGAACTTCCAGATGAACCCCCCCCCCCCCCCAAAAAGGATCAATGAAAAGAGATTAGAATAAGAACAATAAGGAGAAAGAGAGAGAGAATAGTGTGTATCCTTGCATAAAAACATCGTCCTCAAGCGACCTTGTAATGAACCATCAATCTACTTGTTTTTAATTGTTGTTCATTCCCTTCTTGTTTGAATCTTCGAACTTGAGCCTGACTTATTTTATCCACTCTCCAAACAAATTTATATTTGTTTGGACCTAGTTAGGCGATACAAGCTTCACCATTCCAAGTGGAATTGGCCCCTAAATTTCGTGTCCTTATATATATATATATATACATTTTTTTTAAGAGAGTTTCAACTTATGGCGTCCGCTCCTAATAATAGAGTTTATCATCAAACTAAGACACCAATCAGTTTTTGGTGTAGGCGGGGATTGAACTTTAGATTTCTTATACAACCATCAGAGACTTTACCAGTTGAGCTAACTATAACCCACCCTTACACACACACACACACATATATATATATATATATATATATATATATATATAAATCAAAATTTACATATAATTCTAATGTAATGAATTTCAAAATTTGATACAATATCTCCAAGCATACTACAGTGACAAATGTCGTCTAATTATCTAGTAATTAGCACATGTGATGCACAAAAAATGTTATTGTAAATTTTAAAATTATACATTCAAATATCACACGAAATTATATTCAATATTTGCGTACGAAGTCACATGGATTGTATTGGTATCATATATTTCCGAAGGTAAATGAAAGAATTACATTGTCTAAAATACCAAATTAATATTTAAATAGCAACTTTACAGACAAATGGTGCTGAAATAGTTTTTTTTTTTTTTTTTTTGATGGGAGTGCTGAAATAGTTTTCTCTCTTCATTGGGTTCAAGCTCCTATAACGACATATGATGAGATATATAACAAACATGCCAAATAAAACTAAAGAGCATTATAAAATACTTGCAATCTGTAGCAACCGTACAGAATCTCACTACATTATAAGTGACTACTAAATTTAAGTTTGTAAACTTTTGTATGGCTCCTAATATTTAAGTGTTAAAACCCTTAAAACCCTTTTGTCTAAACTTCCAATTCCAATCATACTAAGTATTTCTTTGAAGTGATTAAATCCCTCCATGGCCTTTGCATGGGGGAAAACCACCAAATATATATGGCTAATTTGTATAAATAAATAAAAACCCAATTGTTATGGAATTTACTAATATGAAGTTCCAAATATACACTTGAAAAATCCCATCTATAAAATTATAAGACAGTGCCTATCAATTAAGAAAGTACTGCTATAATCAACCTATAAAATCAACACATCTTTTTAAAGAACTAAAAGCCAAGTATTTAGTCAAACAGGTAGGGGACAAGGTCACTTCAACTTTCCCAAGTAAATAAGTGGAGCATGCTCTAATACTCCAAGATTATCAGGCCAAAGAAACAGAGCTTATTAGACTATATAATATATATGGTGATATGCAAAAGCTAAGTTGAATATTAAAATAACTATATACCACAGGACTCTTCATATAGAATCCTCTTCATAATTTTTTAAGAAAACAAATGAATTGATGATTCAAAAATAGAAAATTATGTATCAAATAATTCAAGTATAAAATTCAAAGAAAAGGCATAAGAACTACAAGATTTTGGTTCGAGAATAAACAAATAAACCAAACAGTTGAAAAGAAAAACTTCTTAATAGAGATTTGGAACAAATTTTACCTGGATTTGTAAATAAATGATTAGTATGAATTTCGGAATAATTATTATGCTTGACATTAAGGGGGAAAAAAGGACTAGAGTCAACAATCTTGGTGTCTTTGCATGCATTGATGGGAGAAATTGCCCATGAACTTGAAGAGGAAGTGTATCCATCAACAAAGATGGGGAGGAATGTGTAGTTGATAAATTAAAAAACTAACATTCATTTGGTAGAGTAGTTGGGAGGGAGGATTTGTATTCTTGCATATAGGGATAATGATTTATTTAAGTCTTTAATACTATAACTTGAGAAGAGAATCAAAAGGTTAGAGTAATCTCAAGCGTCAACCATTTAAGTTGTTCCTTTCTTTTTCTTCTTATTTTCATATATATATATATATATATATTCACACACACACACATTTTCCATTAAAGTTATGGGTTATTTTTGTTTATTAAATTTGCAATATGTGACTTTACCTTTCTAGATCCAATAAAATTTAGAATTTCATTACACATATATTTTTTTTTATAAATAAAATGAATAAGAAATTCCTATTCGCGTTTGTATTTCATGCAATACTTACTAGGTTATTTAGTGATTGATTGTCAAGAATTCATTTAATTGTTTGTATTTAATAAGATTTAAATTCTAGAATGATTAAATTTTTCCTAAGATACTTTGGACAAACTTTATCATTTTGATTTAAGATAGAAAATTCTACTCTAGCATAATTTAAATATATATGCATGTGAAACTTTCTCTTGACGACTTGACCCTTACATTGCACTATCTACAAACATTAGAAAACCGTACCCTCTAATAATTTGATACTAGGACTAGAGCATCCTGAATAAGATGGCCAAAAGGTGAGAAACAACTCCAACAGTTGCTTAAAGATTTCTTGATGATCTGAGAGTCACACTTAAGGACTGCATTGGCAATACAAACCTCCAGGTAGAATATGAGCGCTCTTCTAGCAGCTAGAGCTTCAGACTCTTCCACAAAATGGGGTAGAGGAAAAGTTTGAGACATAGTTGCCGTGACTAATCCATGATCATTCCTTCGTGTACTTCATGTACTGTATTTTGTCTGGCTCTATATCATTATCTTGTTGAGGTTTTAGCCATAAATTAAAAGGATTTTATGATTTTGATAGTTATACCTCATTTTTGTTGATTTCCATCAATTGACCACAAAATGGGGTAGAGGAAAAGTTTGAGACATAGTTGCCGTGACTAATCCATGATCATTCCTTCGTGTACTTCATGTACTGTATTTTGTCTGGCTCTATATCATTATCTTGTTGAGGTTTTAGCCATAAATTAAAAGGATTTTATGATTTTGATAGTTATACCTCATTTTTGTTGATTTCCATCAATTGTTACAAGGATAAATAAATATAATTAAGCTTAAATTGAAATCTAACCGTGTGATTAGATTAATTTTGGAGCTATGTTTAAGATCATGAAATTCCCTTTAATTCAACTAGTTATCGGCAAAAATCAAGCTTGAAATTGAATGAAATGTCACTTAATTAAGGAAAATACCAAATTTGCATTTTAGTTGTGAAAAAATAGTACATAATTTTCTATGGAATGTATGCTAAGGGTCTATTTGGAATTCATTTATTTTGCTAAACTGAAATTTTTTACTAAAAATACTGTAAATAAATGTAAAAATTGGCTAAAATAATACAGTGATACCCATAATAATACCAAAAAGTGTAATGTGACCTATAAATAGTATAAAAACAAATTAAATAGTAAAATAAACTAACTTTTTAATTTTGAGTCAAGTACACATTAAATTTTAGAGTGATTTTCAAGAAAAGTTGGTACTTTTTTTTTTTTGAAAAATAGAAAAATTGGTACTAAATATAACATTTGGGTCTCTTTTATTGAGAATATCATTTTGTTTTGAATATCAAATTGATTAAAGAATTTAACTGCTTTTCGTAAATTAGGTATATGTTTTTATTTAGGTCCATTTATACTTGGTCATATTTGGCCCTACATGTAGTTTATCTAGAGATCAAGCTTACTTAACTGCACTTGGGTCATATTTGGCCCTACATGTAGTTTATTTAGAGATCAAGTTTCCTTAACTGCACTGCAGGTTCTAATTTGTTAAGACAGGTGAACCAAATCCTGTCCCAATCACTAATGGCTTGTTTGGAAGTTTAGAGAAGGAGGAGAGTAGAAGGGAGTAGAGGGAAGGGAAGTAGTGAGGAGGAGAGTAGAGGAGAATGATTCACCTCCACCTTATTTGGATGTTTTTAAAATTAGTAAGGGGGAAGGGAGTAATTAGCCCTTCCCCTTGTGTAATTTTGTTAATATAATAAGGATAAATTAGGTAATTTACTTGGTCAATAGTTTATGTCCTCTATTCCCCCTCCAAATCCCTCCAATTTGGGGAATTAAAATTGGGGGGCTAGAGGGAGTGCAAACCCCTCTAAACTCCTCCAAACTCCTCCCCCTCATTCTTTAAAAAACTTCCAAATAAGGTAATTGCATTACTCTCCCTCCCTCTATTTTACTCCCCTTTCTTTTTTAAACATCCAAACATGCCATAAATAAACTCGATCTCTAAATCCCATAACAATTAAAGCATGTCCCAATTGCTAGAAAAATCTCATATCCTCATACATGTGGTGTTAAACTGTTAAATGAGATATCATTCTTATCTATTCTCAAAAAACACTAGGGATCCTCCATATATAAACTCTTTTACTCTTTCAAAAAACCCTAGGCATCCCCCACAACAATTAGCACCCCCTTGGAAGACACAAACCCAAAGGATTCTTCCAGTGTCCCACGGCTGGTCTCAACTCTCAACCTTTACCCAAAAACCCCAGCCAAACCAACACAGAACATCCTCCTCCCTAGACTCTACCCGAAACCCATTACAGCAGTTATAACCAGCCCCTCCAAAGTTACAAAAACAGTGCAAAGAACACAAAAAACTCCCACATTTCCTTCATAAATCAGAAGCCAAAACCATATCACCCCTCAAAAGCACCAAAACATCAACCATTCTGCCCTCCTAAAACAGAACCAAAACCATACATATCATCCATCTTTTTCCCATTTTTTTCTTACAAAAACAAGACAACCCTCAAAACAAAGCCAAAAATCCCAGAAAACCCTACTGTTTAGCTTCATAATCAAAACCAAAAACCACATAAAAATCCCTCCTTTCTCCATTTACCCAAGACTCCAAAACACAACAGCGGTCACAACATAAGCATCAACCAAGACAAAGAAAGGAGAAGCTAGAGAGAAGCAGAGCAGAGACAATACCAGCAGAAAACAAAGAAAATTCGTAACAAGCCTCTTAATTATATGCATTTCTTTTCCCCTTTTGGATTTGAACACTAACTCTACTCTGTGTCTATTACCAGGACAAAAGAGAATGGAAAAGCAGAACAACCAACGGGGAAGCAGAGACTGAAAAATGGGTAGCATCTGTCACCTATTTCATTTTCATGTTATGCTAAATAAATCTGTTTTTTTTTATCAGTAGAATTACATGCTCACATGCTATATTAGCTCAATCATTCTCATGTAAACACACACGGCTATGCACATTCAGCTTCACAAACGCACACAAAGTCATAACAATACCCAAAACTCTCTCTTTCAAACCCCAGAAAAAAAAAATCATGAAATTTTCACAACCCAAAGAAAATCAAAGACACATACCCACACAGATCAAACACAAACACCATTCGGCCAAACCCAGAAAAAAAAAAAAAAAATCCCCTTTTTTCAAACCCAAACCCAAAAAGATCCCACCTTTCAAAACCAAACACAAAGGAGAGCTCAAGTGATGAGGTTAATCAATGTTTGTTTTAGAAAAGGATTAGGGTTTGATTAAATTACATAATTTCGGGTCGGGGCGGGTCAATCCATCAGTAGTTTAGATCAAGCCCTATACACTTTTGAGGCCCAGCACACAAGGAAAATAAAGCTTCAGCCCATTCGGGTTCACCCAGCCAGGACCAATCAGAAATTACTAGAAGCCCAATGTACTCACACCCTTAAACGAAGATCCTTTCAGCCAACATTCAAACAATTTAAACTTCAAATCCAAGAACAAATGAACTTCGGCCCACTTCCTATTCCCATTCCACCACAAAGGCCCAACCTGCAACTTCCCAAATTACATTTTAAACCACAATTTTTCCAAAATACCTTTCCAATCCCTAATCTTTTAAAAATTATATTTTTGATTCCCAAAGCTTTCCCGAATTGCACTTTGACCCCTAAACTTCCACCAAATGACGTTTTTAAACCAAAACTTTTGAAAACTACATTTTGATCCCCAAAGATTTTCATAATATTACTGTTTTGCCAAAATAAAAGATTTTTCTTAAAAATAATAAAATTGTCAAATGACGTTGTTCTCATATTTTATAGGATTTTCTTGTTATTTTTCATACCTTTGCATGAGATAAAATATTTTGGGAAAAGAAATTGTACTTGGTATGTTATGGAGTGAAGTAAGTTTTACTTAATTCCTTAGGCATTTTGCTTTCTTAGGGGCACGTTTGGTACACTGTAATGATCATTATATATGAATAGGAATAAGTATTATAAGGAATACATTAAGTTGGAATGTAATAAGTATTACTATTCATTAGTTTGATGACTATTTAAGAATAGAATCCTAAATATGCATCTACAATTTAGTATAATATAAAAAGAATGTGTAATTAAATCATTGTTAAATCAAATATCATAAAATGCACTTATTTTAGGGTGTTCAAAATAGAGTTAATAATTAACAATAAAGAAAATTTATTTTCTTTCCTTTTGAAGATGTGGCACCTAATAATTTTTAGGAATTTTTTTTAAAAAATTATTATGTAAAGTGAAGAAATAGATATTCAGTACTTTTGATGAGTAATAGTTATTCTTTATTTTTAAGAATAGCTATTCATAAGAAATAACTATTCATTGTAATAAAAACATAACCAAACAACCAAATATTTATACTATAGGAATATCTATTAGGATACGTTTGGTACACTGAATGTAGATTACATTATGAATAGTAATTTTTATTACTGGGAATAGAAAACATTGTAATGGAATAATTATTACTATTCATAAGTTTAGTTGTTACATATGGAAAACTTGTAAAAGAATATGTATAAGGAAACTTTACATTTTTGGAAATATATTAATTTTAAAAAACCTATTATATACACTAAGGAATAGCTATTACATCCATTTTAAAAAGGAATAGCTATTCTTCAATTTAAAGAATAGTTATTCCAATGTAATAATTAATCCATGTAATAAAGATGCAACTAAATGGCCGAATTGATATTACACATGAATAGTTATTCCATTACTGGAGCTATTACAGCGTACCAAACGTACTCTTACATTATAATGTTTATTACAGTCTACCAAACGTGCTCTTAATAAATGTCATGCAATCATATCTTTAGCTATGTTTGTTTTATTGGCTTTCTAAAATAAATTGTTTTATTTTAGTTATGTGGATTTATATTTTATGTTAGAAATCTATTTCTGCTTCTTTTTTTTATTATAATTTTTTAAAATAAAAATTTAAACACAATTATATATATTGTCTAAGTGGGTGTCTAGAATGGTTGTCCTAGCTGAGTTGGACTCGGTCTTTACTTTGTGAGACCCCTGACATGATGCAACTTGTGGATATAGCAAGGGTTTTGTTTGTTATTTGTTTGCTAAATAACATTGCATGACTTGCTATATTATTTAGTAAACAAAATTCCATGGCTTGTCCACAAGGGTTTTGTTTCCTAAATAATACAACGAGCCTTATTAATCAATGTCGGCAATTACTGATAATGGCATCAATTACTATATTATTTATCAAACAAAATCCCATCATGGCTCGTACACAAGTTGCATCATGCACTTGTGGACATGCTACAGGTTTTGTATGCTAAATAATATAGCATGCCTTATTAATCAATGTCAACAATTGTTAAATAATGGCAACAGTTGCTATATTATTTAGTAAACAAAATCTCATGGCTTGTTCACTTCTTGTATGATGCTCAGGAGATCTCACAATTGCATAAGTTAAGTCTAATTCACCTAAATCAACTTTTCTACTAGTGTGCGTTTGGGTGGAGATTAAAAATTAAAATTATTTTACTATTCAATTTATTTTTTTTACTATTTATGAGCTTCACTGTACTATTTTAATTAACTTTTACTTTTAACTACAATATTTTTAGTAATAATTTTTCAATTTCAGCAAAATAAATGATATTCAAATACTCTCTTAGACCATACATATAATTGCTAATTAGCCTTGAATTATTCTTTTAAAAAATAATAAAAAAGTAAGCATGGATAGAATTAGGGTTGTCCAATGACCTAGACCAACCGACTGCCCGCCCGAACTGAAGGTCCACGGGCGGCTTCGAATCGGTCAATGGTCGATTTCATGTTTACAAATCAAAATAACTGAATAATTCGATTTGGATTTAGGTTTACAAAAATTTCACCTAAATAATTCGAACTGACCGAATTATTAATATAAACTTACAAAAAAAAAGATGATTTGACATGCTTAGAGCCCCAGACAACTAGTCTACACGTTTTGGTATCAAATTGAGAGAAGGGAAACGTGTATGAGACTCTATGAGTTTATAATCCCATCAGACATCAATAAGTAACAGTTATTTTTTCCACACAAATTCTCAATATATCAATCAACCTTTAATCTCAATTTAAAATTCAAAATGAACGGTGTTGATGAGAGTGGAAGTTGAGCATGATTTGACTGATTGCAGTAGCACAATTACCCAATTTCAAATCAACGATTATAATACAAAATGAAGACATAATTTAAAGAATTTCATATCAAAGATCAGAATCATCAGATATCTCACCATCTCTAACAAGTCTCTTCACTTCAAAGTTCAGAATCTTCAGAATGCTAAATTCGTGCGTCATGGCTTCACCTTCACACTTCCTCCCCTCTTCACTCTTCCTCATCTCTTCACTTCTTCACTTTAAAGTTTTTAGCTTCGATCAATCTCAAACTTTCAGAGTCTCAGTTTTGTATTTTGCTCTCTCAAACTTTCTCAAATCCTCACTTTTCTATTGGATATTTTGGATGGATCTTCAACTCTTTCTAAACCGATTCTCCACATCCAAACCTTAGCCGCCTCCAATGCTGTAGTCCACTCCTCTCTCTGCCTCCAGTGCCTAGCTATTGCTGCTGCTGTCTAATCTATTCACCCTCCACATCTATTGTCGGTGTTGTCCTCACCTCACCAGTGTTTGTCCTCATCCCGTGGGTAATCGTTTTCTATTTCTCATCTTTCTTTTGTTGCTAATCTCGTTGGTTAAATCAAATAAACCCAAAGATATGAAACCCTAACTAAAAAAAAATCTTGAAACCCTAACTATTTTACTTTTGTTCTTTGTTCTTTTTTTTAATCAATTTTGATCATGTTTTAATTTTATACAAGATTGAAAGTTGACTCCAAGTGGCATTTTCTGCTTTTAAGTTCGAAACTCATACACCCATGATTTTCATTAAGGTATGATTTTTGTTTTTCTTTGTATTTAGTAAAAACAAAGAATAATATGTAGTGATTGTGGTGATTGTTTCTTTTTACTAATAACGTTCATCTTTCTTTACTATTCAATTGCATGATGAACACCATTCAAGTCAATCCAAAGAAGGAAAAGACAATTAGTAAAAAAAAAAAAAAACAATCACCACAATCGCTAAATATTATTATTTGTTTTTACTAAACATAAAGAAAAGCAAAAACTATGCCTTAAAGAAAACTGTGGGTGTATGAGTTTCGAACTTGAAGGCAGAAAATGTTACTTGAAGTCAGCTTTCAATCCTGTATAAAATTAAAACACAATCAAAATTGATTGAAAAAAGAACAAAAGTAAAATAGTTAGGGTTTCAAGGTTTTTTTTTTTTTTTTTTTTTTTTTTTTTTTTTTTTTTTTTTTTTTTTTTTTATTTTTTTTAAAGTTAAGGTTTCTTATCTTTGGGTTTATTTGATTTAACTAACGAGACTAACAACAAAAGAAAGATGAGAAACAGAGAACAATTACCTATAGGTGAGGACAAACACTGACAGGGTGAGGACAACACCGGCGGCAGATGTGGAGGGCGAACAGATTGGACAGCAGCGACGGCGGCTAGGCACTAGAGGTGGAGAAAGGAGTATGGACTACGGCATTGGAGGCGGCTAGGGTTTGGATGTGGAGAATCGTTTTAGAAAGAGTTGAAGATCCAACCAAAATACCAAATAGAGAAGTGAGGGTTTGAGAGAGCAAAATATAGAATTGAAAGTTTGAGATTGACCGAAACTAAAAGCTTTGAAGTGAAGAGGGGAAGAAGCGTGAAGGTAAAGCCATGACTCATGAATTTTGCAATCTAAAGACTCTGAAGTGAAGAGACTTGTTAGAAATGGTGAGTTATTTGATGATTCTAATCTTTGATGTGAAATTCTCTCCGTTAGATTAGGTCTTCATTTTGTATTATAACCATTGATTTGAAATTGAGTAATTGTGCTACTGCAATCAGTCAGATCGTGCTCAGCTTCCACTCTCATCAACACCATTGATTTTGAATTTTAATTAGAGATTAACAGTTGATTTATATATTGGGAATTTGTGTGGAAAAAGTAATTGTTGCTTATTGATGTCTGATGGGATTATACACTTATAGAGTCTTATACACGTTTCCCCTCACTCAGTCTGATACCAAAACGCGTGGGCTGGCTGTCTAGGGCTCTAGGCATGTCAAATCATTTTTTTTTGTAAGTTTATATAAATAATTCGGTCGGTTCGTGTTATTTGGGTGAAATTTTTGTAAACTCGAATCCAAACCGAATTATTCAAATATTTTTATTTGTAAACCCAAAATTGACCACTAACTGGTTCGAAGCCGCTTGTGGACCTTCAGTTCGGGCTGGGTCATTGGTCAACCCTAATTGTGGCGACAGTGACCCCAAAACAAACTCGTTTGGTCTTACATTAAATATATATATATATATATAAATATATCCAAAGACTTTTTCCAGCTGTTTCTCCACTCAACCCATTTTCTTCTTTTTATTGCTTTTTTGAGCTAATGGCAGTTAGGTGTGTCCTGTGTGATTCTGATGCATCTCTCTTTTTAAGAAGAGCTATTATAGATTTGTGGGGCTTCCAAGTCCTGTATTACTGTATATGAAAGAGAATCCAATAACTCAAGACAAGTTGCATTTTGCATTTGCTCTTCTAATGTGTTTAACGTAGTTTTAAATGTTGCAATATCTTGGAGTTTTTAACGTAATCAATATCCACTGCGCACTTTTGATGCGGTGATCACTTTACAAGTATAAGTACTTGTAAGGTGTGGAGGGCAAGGACAGGGTTCAAGTTTCTAGGTGGAAATTTCACACACATATACACTTAGATTATGTTAAAGTGAAATTTTTATCTTGTAAAAAAAAAAAAAAAAAAAAAAAAAAAAAAAAAAACTAATGAACANGGTAAGTTTACCTCAACCCTGGCGTGCCCCAAATGAGCTCTTCAATACTTCATAATCCCTGACTTGTGTACAATTCTGGCCACTAGAAATTAGAATCTAAGATCTGGTTTTGATCAAACCCCTCTTCCACAAGTTTAAAAATTTCTCTTTTTGTTTCTCTTTGAAATTGGAAAATCTTATTGGGGTTCAAGGAAAATGTAAGCAAAGAGAGCGTTGGTTTTGCCTCTGTGACATTTGTTTGGTAATTGACAATTTGATTTTATTAGTGTTCATTGATTTTTGCCATTTTATATTTTAATTGACAAGAGCATATATTTAATATATATATATATATATATATCTCTCTCTCTCTCTCTCTCTCTTTATTAATTAGTTGCATTTTTCAAATTAAAAATATTCAAAAAAAAGCAAAACACCGTAGTTTTCGGATACTTAATGCCAATTCCCCTAACAAAATTAGAGGATGCAAGTTATAATTTTGTCTCTTTTTTTATTTATTTATAATTCCTTTATTTTATTTAATGATTGTAAAAATTTTTGGGGGTAATTTGCAGAGTAGCATTATTGTTAGCAACTATTTTTTTAGTTGGCATGTTTTGGAAACATTTTAACAAACTAGCTTCTCGAGCGTTAAAGGATTGAGATTAGTGACAAAAATTAAGTCCTTCAGACTCAAGTTCAAATCCGATTTGGAAGAAAAAAGCCATGTGGAAATCGAGGTTGTAAGACTTGAGTTCCACATAGATGAGAAGAAGAACGAAGAAGGAAATCTAGTAGAACAAAGAAGATAAACCCAGCAGAGCAAAGAAGAAGAAACCCAGAACATCACTAACCCACATGGAATTTTTTTCAAAAAAATAAATAAATAACCCAACCTTAACAATGAAGTTGTGGACTGATTTGGCCTAGGAGTGTCTAGCCATTGCCCAAATTGATCGAAAATCAAACAACAAGGGCCTCGAATAAATGGGTCCCAAAATGAAGAAGAAGAAGAACAAAATGAAAATGAAGAAGAAGAAAAAACCCCAAGAAAATGAAGAAACCCAGAATGAAGGAACATAGTATTTCTTATTGAAGGTAGAGACTCAAGTTCCACGTAGATTCCTTTTCTTCCGCCTTAGATTGGAAATCGAGTTTTATAGATTCGAGTTTCACATTGAACTTGAGTTTCAAAGACTCAAGATGCTAGTTTGTTAAATAGTTTTGCAAACTTGACAACTAACTAAAATATTTCAAAATTAATGATAAATGCAAAAAAAATTCAAAATATTGGGTAATAGAGAGAAGGAGAAAAGACAAAAGTACCTAAGTACCATGAAGGTTATCAAAGTTGTGTACATAGCAAGCCCCAAGAAGGTTAAAACTAGTGCCTCAAAGTTCAGGGACCTTGCTCAGGAGCTTACTAGTCAAGACTCAGACACGGCAAGGTATGTGGAGGTTAATGGTGGTGATAATCAAGGTTCATATTTACCTTTTCTGACCAACAATTGGGGGTTGATATTAATGATGGGGTGTCTAATAAGTTGCCTTTGTCAAATTCCTTTGGTGAGTTTTTGCCTTACTTAAAGAGTCTTATTGCAAGCCATTTAATGAACATCTTCAGTTTGATGTGCTTGGAAGCTTGGGTCCAATGTAAAAATGTTGTATAAGCTTTATTTTTAGTTCTAAGGTATGAGTTTAATAACCCTTGTGCATGTAACAAATCATATTAATTTTAAGACTAATATTTAAGATTTTAGCTCAGCCTAGTGTTTGATGATTTGCTCTTCTCTTTGGTGATAGATTAATTGAGGATGTGTATTAAAAATTTGAAGTAGTTCATATAACTGGCCAGAAATAACCTCCTCAAAAATAATAATAATAATAATAATAATAATAATAAATATTTCTTTAAAAAAAAAAAAAAAAAAAAAAACTACCATGGCAGTTTTTTCTTTCTTTGTTTTGGTTTTGGGAGAAGAGATGGTTGTTCTAAAGTGGTTTCAAAACGAGGTACGTTCAACAAATGATTTTCACTTTTTTTTTTTTTTTTTTGGGGGACAGAAGAGATAGTAGAGGAGTTCATAATATCAAGGTTTTCTGGTATTGAGTGTTACAATTAATAATCTAAAACTAGTATCTTGAATGATCTTAAATCTTATTTTCAATCTCAAAAAAAAAAAAAAAAAAAAATCTTAAAGCTTATTTGTGAAATCTTATTTGAACGATCTTAAAGCTTATAATTATGCCTGTCGTTTAGCACTGTTTCTTCTTTGCCTTTAACTTCTGTTCTTCTACTTTTTCTTGCTTATCATTCTGATAAGAAATGAAAGAATTCCATCCCTTCGAGACACGCTTGCAGAAAGGTCCTTGCCTAACAATCGTGACAAAATTGCAGTCGAGATATCAACATTAAAGAAAGGAATGTCCGCTATTTCCATTGCTAGAATTCGCTGAACACAAATGTAGTTCAAAAGTTCAGCTGATCATAAACAAGAAAGATTCAAAGAAATTATCAACTCACTCAAAACTGTGGTTCATAAATGAAAAGTAAACATTAAGAAGTTCAAAACGGAAACTCAAGCTAGAACAAACACATGCAAGCGCGCACACAACAAATAATCGAAAGTTACAAAAATCTTATTGTAGAGATTAGGATTTGAACTGTTTTTTGTTGAAGTAGTAAACTTTTGAGGAAATTTTAAGATAAATTGTGTATATAAAGTTGTAAACTTTCAAGAAAAAACTGTAAAAACAAAAACTTTGTTCAACAAATTACCATCCAAATTAAAAATAGAAAATAAAGTAGCTCAGCAACAATAGATTCAAACCCAAGATCAAAGTTAAGAATAGAAAATAAATTATCTAGCAACGGAGAGAGAGAGAGAGCTAGGAACCTAGCCAAGTTTTGGAGCACTGCTTAGATCGTGCCGCCCTACCGCCCATATTGCGCCGCCTATTATTCTTACTTTAAATAATATTTTTTTTCCTCCTCCTATTATTCTTGTTCCTAAGGAAATTGGTTCTTAATTTGGAAGTTACAATAGCCCAATTGTGCTAATCCTTATGTAAAAACATTATTAAGAATTTAAGATATTTGGCATTATTTCAAAACCGATGGAAGATGCACATAAATGTATTATGAAGATGATGGATTATTTGTTTTTGTTTTAATTAACTTATAAGGTCTTTCCTATCAAAAAAAAAAAAACTTATAAGGTCTTAATTGTTATAGTTTAACTTATTTTTCAGAATAGAGAGAACATATTAGCCGACGCTTCAAACACCAACCCCATACCTATAATTGAAGTATAGCATCAACTATAGTTAAGTGGTTATTTTGTAAAATAGTAATTTTATTAACTGGAGTGACTATTTTTTTTACTAAAGACAAGATGAGCCATGTTGATTTCAAAACAAAAAGTGTATATTTTTACGAAGTGTTTTCTTAAGAATGGCCTAAAATCATTAGCCAAATAGCCATTTAGCATTACCTTAGCTATATTTGAAGTATAGCATTAACCTTACCTATACTTGAAGTATAACATGTGCATTTGGTGCTTCTCGCCCGGAAGGTCAATGCCAATGTGAACAATTGAAGGGCTTATTGCCTTTACCCACCCTTATTCTCACTCACACGTATTACCCTTACAAATCTCCCGAAGCTCACTCACGAACTCTCAATCATGAAGCTCAGCTCTCACATGGAAGGGGTTAGGGCTATGGCCTCTTTGGTGAAGAAGAGGATGATGGTTTGGAGGAGGTATGTTAAGATTAGGGTTAGTATTGATATGCAGAAATTGGATGAATCTCTCTTGGAGATGCAAAGGATGAGTGAGAGAATTAGGCTCTTGAGAGCCTAGAAGCGCTGAGAATTTCTTCGCAAGGCAATGTCGAAGATTTTTACCCATCAAACTGGGAATTCTCTGATGAGTACAAAGGGAATCTTTCTTGCCATTGATGCTAAAATTTCTTTAGATTCTTCATCAAGAATAGTGATGGATAGGCTGAAAGTATTGGAATGTCACCTTTCCATTTGCAATATCTGAAATTTGTAATGCCGCCTTACTACTGGGTGAAGTTCATTTATATGTTGAATCATTCTATTGGACAGAAGACACACCCTACTCCAGAATGAAGATTGTGGTAAAAATGATTAGAGGCACGGGTGGACCTACACTAGGGCAGAGAGGGGCCATTATATATATATATATATTTGTCTCTGCTCCTCTAAAATAAAATAAATAAATAAAATTTATGTCCCTTTAACTACAAAAACAAAATAAAAAAATAAATATAGACTAAACAAAAATCGCGCACAAAATAAAAAATACTTATTTTGTATGTTATACTTTGTTGATGTGTTTTATAGTATGAAATGTTTAAAAAATACTTATTTTGTATGTAGTATTTAGTTGAATATGGAATAGATGTTAGTTTTTATTTTCATAATTTTTTTTTTTTTTGGTTTTAAGCTTTGGCCCCCCTAGGTATAAATATTGATTCTGTCCTTGATTAGATGTGCATATTCACAAGATGAGGCTTCTCTTTTTGAGTTAAATGGATGATTTTGGGTTGATGAACTGGTTTTCATCTTTTCTCTTTTTTGAGGTAAATGAATGTTTTGATGAACTAGTCTTCAATCTTCTTCTTTTTTCTTTTTGGTTAAATGAATGTTAAGAACAGAGATAATCTGCAGATTTGCAAGAATGAATGTTAAGAACAAAGATGTTTCTTTTATTGAGAAAAAAGAAGTTTTTTAGTTAAGATCTTCATTTTTTGTAATTCATCTCTTACTTGAAGAGAATTTGTATGTCTACCAATTATCATTAAGTGTTTTTTTTTTTTTTTGGTCGTCTTAATATAAGGCTTCTAAAAGAAAATGAAGTAAAAAATATGCTATATTTGTGTAAGACCTCTATATCTATTTGCATTATATGCACTTGTCTAAAAATGGGAAATATATAAGTTTAGTAATTTTAGGAAACTAGTCCTTTATCGCAATTCTACATTATTAAAATTGATATGTTTATGTTGGGTGATGGTACAAGACGTAACAAGACTTTTTTTTTTAGGGTTTTTGATGGGAAAAGGATGAATGCACTTGTAAACAGTCGTTATGTACACCACAATAAGGAAAAGATATTCAATCATAGTTTTTTTTTTTTTTTTTTTTTTTTTTTTAAGTTGTTTGCAAATGACGCCTGCTCCATAGTGATTGTTGTTTATCATTAGGCTAAGACACTAATTGATTTTTGACGTATGTAGAGTTCAAACCAAATTTCTTATTTGATTATAAGAAACATTATCAGTTGAGTTAACTGAAAATTATTTGTTAAGTAATCATACATATTTTTTAAAATTGGATTGTTCAATTATTAGAATCAATCTTTTTGTCTCCTTAATTGTTTAAATTCTATGTGGGTTCTAATTAGCTTAATTGGTAAAGTTTAATGACAATTGTAAGCTAAAAAAATTGAGAGCTTATTATGAGATGATATTAATCTATGGAGGATCGATTAATGATCATTTTTAGTAAAACTAGTTGCAAACCCACGCGATGTGTAGGAATAAATAATTATTTTGTATTGTAATATAACGCATAATTTTTTCTCTAAATTTTTTTTAAGATAATTTGTTCTCCCTAAAAATTAAACAATTTCTATTCTGTCCATTTTGGTCCACTTGATCAATTTAGGTCCCCCTTCAGTCCATTTTAATTGGGCCTTAAATTGATTTTTTTTTTTAGGTTTTCTTTTCAATTTAGCTCAAAAATTCATTTTTCCCCTCAATTTTATGGTTGAAAAGTATTAAATTTTTTATTATATTTGGGGTACAATCTTTATTTTGAGTTAAAAAAATATAAATAAATACTAAAATAGACATTAGAAATTAGAAATATGAACGCTAAAAATGCAATAAAAATGATAAATATTCAAAAGTCTTGTTTGGTCCGCATTGGTTTTATTCAGTCCATTCTATCCTATTCAGTCCACTTTGTCCTCTATAGTCAATTTCATTTACTAAAGTTCTATTTTGTCCAATTCAATACATTTGGTATTTTTCAGTTCACTTTGGTTTATTCGTTCTACATTAGCCCTATTTTGTCCACTTCGGTCCTATTTGGTCGATTTTGTCCACTTTGGCCCTATTTGGTCCATTCTGTCTGCTTTGGTTCTATTTGGCTCTATCCGATCCAAATTGGTTCTATTCGATTCATTCTATCCACTTTGATCTACTTCAACCCTATACAATCCACTTTGGTCCTATTTGATCCATTTTGTCCACTTTGGTTCTATGAAGTCCATTCTATCCATTCCAATTCTATTTTGTTCACAGTCCACATTGGTGTTATTTAGTCCACTTTGGTTCAGTCTGTCCACTTTGATCCAATTTGGTTTTGCTCAATTCATTTGGTCTTATTCGTTCCACCTTGTTCCTAATTGGTCTTATTCTGTCCATTTAGTTCACTTTGTTCTATTTGATCCAATTCGGTCCATTCGAATCACTTCGATTCATTTTGGTCCACTTTGATCTAAAAGACATGTTTGAGTTGAAAGCACTTTATCTAAATCCAAATTTTAAAAAAATATATACAAATATCTCAAACTCGTAATATCTAAAATTTTAAGCATAACATTTATTGTTGCTAAACTTTTGTTGCGCCACATTAATGTAGCATTTTAGTCCACTTTGGTACGATTAAATTTAAGTGAAAGTCTTTCTAAACATAAGGGGTATGATTACACAAATATAATCTTTAGGTTAATTATTCATTTGTTCTAACATTGTTACTTTTAAATGAATGGCATGAGGTTGATTATACATTTAAGCAAAATTAATAAATATATACATGTATATATGTATGTATGTATAATTTATATTCTCTAAATTTTATTTGAGAGAGAGAGAGAGAGAGAGAGAGAGAGAGAGTACTTGTGATTGGGAACTAAAAAATTCAACACCAAAACGTATGAACCCAAAATAGAGTTTTAAAAATTATAATAATTCATCAATATAAAGTAGTGTTGAAAGAAAGAATAAAAAATATATAAAATAACCACTTTTCAAGAGAGAATGTGAAATAGAATAATGAGAAATTTATAGAAAATAATATAAGAAGAAAAAAAGTAAAAATAAAAAATAGAGCAATAAACACCAAATTATCCAAATCATATTATGTAATAAAATAACATTATATTCTTATATACAATCTTATAATGCAATATGATAAAATAAATGTAATGGAAAAGAATAAAAAAGATAACAACTTAAAAACACAAAACTTAATCACATTAACCCAAAGTAGAGTTTCAAATAATGCAAAAATTCATCAACATGAAGTAGAGATACAAGAAAAATATATTTAAAAAAAACCCCCCCAAAAATGGAAAAAAAAAATGAGAGAGAAAGAGATAGATAATCTTTTGTGTGTGAAAAAATTATGAATAGAATGGAAAAGAGACTTGTAAAGTTATAGTAAGAGGAGGGGAATGAGAAAAGCAAAAAAAATCAAGGAAGATAAAGGGATAGAGGAGATGTGACATTAAGATAGATAGTAGTGGGGAGATGAAAACGTAAAATGGATGGAAAAAATTAGAGGGAGTATAACAATAAGTTAGGAAACTAATAAAAAAAATAAAAATAAAAATAAAAGTGAGAATGCTGAAAATGGGTGGATGATATGGCTTAGAGCATCTACATCAATGGATGCAAACTTCTTGTCTATCTTACACAAAAAGGTACTTTTTCTATTTTACATACCAATTTTTACAAAACACACACATCAGTTTATCTATTTTACACATTTAATCAATAAAATATTCATTCTTTTACAATTTTTTTTTATTCTCTCCCTCAACGCCCCTCTCTCTCACAGACCCATCACTAACAATGATCCCTCCACACCCAGCCACCATCATCACCACCCAACCACCATCATCACCACCCAACTAGCATCATCAAGAAAAACCAACCCACTCAATCCGAAACCCATTCATCACCCACCCAACCCAAAACCCACTAACGATTTGATGAGTTGATCAGCGTGGTTTGATGATCGGAGAGGCCTTTGTTTAATGATTTGATCGGCGTGGTTGGTGATCAGCATGGTTTGATGATCGGCAATCGGCGTGGCTTGATGATTTATCGGCGGCAAGTAAAAGATGATTGGCGGCAATGCAGGATGATTTGATCAAATGAAGAAAGGGAGAGTAAGGACCGAAACCCAGAGACAATGAGAGAGAAGAAATTATTAAAATAGTAAATACACGGGCTACAGTGACCGTGCATATATGCACGATCACTTTAGCAATTGTATATTTATACACAACTTTACACCCACTAATTGGAGTGTTTTTTTGGCCAAAATGTGTAAAAATGAAGGGATTTTTGAATTTTAGAAGACTATCCACCCACTAATGTGGATGCTCTTAACGAGAGTATAATAGCAATAAATACTACACTTCACCTTTCATACATATTGTATGGGTTCGAGCACACCCATCAACACTTTGTGGGTGCCCTATCCATTTGCGCCCTAGGGCGAGTTATGTGTTGTTATGGTAACTCCCAGGCAGCATAGCCAAGCGAGTCACCCCCCCCCAGCCCCCCCCCCCCCCCCCAACTCTTTTTTTTTTTTTTTTCCTTACTAAAAAAGAAAAGAAAAAAATGGGTTGATAATGTGGCCATGTGACTCAACAAGAACATAACAACAATAAATGCTAAGTTTCAACTTATATATATATATATATATGTGTATGTATGTATGTCATTTCTTGCAAGCTATATTTTTCCTTATTAAATTCAACATTTATGATTTGTAAAAGAAAAGTGATACGTCCATAACATTTTCACAACAAATTATAGATGGTAAATTGTTATTAGCTCTAATTTGAACTAACCACTTAAATTACTTTTTTTACTCATCAACAATAGTCAATAATAACCTACCATAGCATTTCTCTTTCTAAAACATGTAAAATGATTGGTTTGGATACTCAAGTCATAAGAGTATGTGAAATGATTGATTTTGATCTCATGGCCCAATTAGTGGCCAACAACAAAAATTACCAATAACAAAACTATTAAAAAAATTAAGCTCAATTAACTAATTATACTCTAAACAAATAACTTGGCCCTTTAAAAAAAAATTTGCTTAGGATTATCAATTGTTGTTTGAAATCACATTTTTGCTTAGGATTATCGGTTGTTGTCATTGAGGATTCTCAATTGTTCTTTCTCTTCTTTAATCTTATCGGGAAACAAACAAAGATGGGGAGGGTATTTTTCATCTTTAACTGTAAGTGGTATAGCCTAGCTCAACAAGTGAATTCGAAAGTCAATGTGGTGCACACGAAAGCAAATTTTGTCATACTTATCACCAAAACATATGGCAGAGGGTTTTTATGGGAGTCAATCATGGGTTTCAAATTTCAATAGTTTAAGGTAATAAATATAATTAGGCTGAAAGATTAAGGAACAAAAACGTAATTTTTCCAAATTTAATTAACAATGAGACTGAATCTGGGGCTTCGTACGTGAGCCCCATCCTAATTGAATCATGAGTTTTAGATGGCTCCAGCTTGAAATTTGAATCTAAATCTTAATTTGGCCCATCTTGTGTTCATTTTACTGGTGTTGAATTGATGCCTCATCGCCTTGTAAGGTTTCTGTCTTGCTCTTCTTTGGGCTTTACCAAGTGGAATGTTTAGCCCAATTTTTCTTTAGTTACTCTTATCCAAGTTTGGTCGGGTTGTTGGACTTGGCTTTATTGTTTATATATGTTTCAATTTCAACCCTTCTCGTCATTTGGGCTGCCTGGCCTGCTGCCTTTTCAGCTGAGCTGCATAGCTAGCCCATCAGTGTTGTTTCTTCGATATATTGGGCTTCTTAACCTCATGGATTTCTTTGATACTCCTTCTAAGCTAAATAGCTAACCTACTCCTCACTAGTTGAGTCGGATATCTTGAATTCTTGATAATGGAGCTGACAAAATTTTAGGGTCAAACTTTTTCATAAATTATTGAGTTTATGAGTTGTAATTAGTGGAAATAAAAATGGTGGTTGTGGTTGTGGTTGACTTATGTGAACATAATGTAAAATTTAGTATTTTCGAATCATAATTTTTCATCTCTGTAATTGCATAAAGTTATGAAATTAAGTTGTGATTTCATAGAATAAGTTATGAAAATAAGTTACAAATCACAACTTTTTTTTTTATAGATATGATAGAGTTTTAATCTATGGATAAATCAAATGGTGAATGAATAGGATAAAGTTTCTACATTTTGCAATAGAGATAACAAAAGAGGATTTATGGTAGAAGTCAACATAAGTATATTGCGTGGTGACGTGGACATTACACCTTAATCTTGAAAAATATATAAAGTGCAAATAATTATAGTTTAGTGTGAAAATTGTGAGTGAATATATACATAAAATGGAGAAAGAAGTGTTATTTGAGTTAGAGTTTGGTAGTTCAAGTGCTCTCATATAATGGTTGGATATAACAGATGTCCTTAGGGTAATTGTTAATAAACTATAATAAGAAAATTTTAACACTACTTTTATGAGAATTATAAAAAGCTATTAATAATATTTATTATTTTATCATTCTTCCAATAAAATGTTTCTAAAAATAGTTCCTGAAATTGGTTAACATTTCTTTAAAAAAAAAATAGACCGTCAATTAACGAATTGTGCTGAATTTGTACAGAAATTGATTTTTTTTAGAACAATTTGTATGGAAATTCTAAAGTTAGGGCATTTATTGTGTCACTACTTTGCAAAACTGACAATAATGAATATCTCAGTCAGCCACTCTGCTATTTCCATCATCACATGCAACTGATTGAAGTTTTGATTCAGTCATGAAAAATAATTCAGCTTTAAATTTATCTACCAAGAGAACACCTTGGCTCATAACAATGAACTTGGCAATCATGTAACAACAATCTAAACTTTCCAATCGCAAGTAGGACAATTACCTTCTTGGAACAAAATTCATTATCAAACCTGCAACACTCCAGGAATTCAAAAAATGAAAAAGGTTGTGTCTGAAAGAAGATAGGCTTAAAAATTAACCATATAAAAGTGCTTTTAGGGGGGAATATATATGATAATACTACTGCTTCTTGTGCTGCTTGATCTCTTTCACTATGCCATCTGCAAGTGCATCAACATCATTGTTTTTCCCAAAGAATTTTACAAATTGCATGTTTGGGCTCATCAAGTACCTGCACAAGATTTCCATAGATATCATCATATTGGATTCAATGAGGATTGTTCAACAGGAACATTTATTAATAGACATTAAGTACATTAACAGTAGAATAAGCCAATATTATAGATTAATTAATATGCTGATAACGATGAAGTTGACAAAAGATAAACCACTCAATTATGTTTTAAAAAAAGGGGTATCGCATAAGAGAGCACAAAAAGATTATACATACATGACTATAGAGTGATCGACAAGATAATCAGAATCTTCCTCTGCTGTCTTCATATAATAAACTCGATATGCACGAGCAACACTCCGTATCTCATCCGAGGTACCAGTTAACCCAATTAACTTCGGATGGAACTCTGGATAGGTAAATTGCAGAATTAAACTTCATAGTAAAAATAAAAAACTAGATTTACATAGTGCATTTAAGCAGTGTACTACATCTTAAGAATCACCTTTGACATATTCACGCACTTGCTCAACAGTATCTCTCTCTGGATCAACAGAGATGAAAACAGGTACAATTTCAATCCCTGCTTTTTCCTCTGCAAGTATTAAAGCAAGAAACTTAGAATACAATGATCATCAATCCACCACCATGCAACCACAGCTTTTGCCATAATTATTAATCCTAGAGCAGATATTGACATGGTCAAGATTCCAGGTGACCGAATCACTGTTCTTGACCAGTAGGAAGACTAAATTATACATAATATCTAGTACAATATAATACTAAACAAAAACAAAAACCAAAGATTAGTCCTAAATTTTTTGAGTTCAGCGATGGATCCTCAACAAATTCGTTAGAGTCAACCAAATGTATTGCTTGTATTCATTTCTGCCATAAGAATTAATATTGCACATAGCTCACCCAAAAAGGCATGTAATGCATGATTCGAATCTTCCCATGAAATATATTCAGCCTGAGTTCAACTCCCCCCATTTACAAGAATTCAATTTATAAGCATAATGGAAAATATTAGTATAGTCCATTGCATGCACTGGATCAGCCTAGGTCAGGCATCAATTCGACAATCTGACTGGCCTGGCCAGGCCAGGCATGGTGTGGTTACCATCATTGAGACAACGCATAGTCCGCAAATGGAATCAGGATAAATTTCAGAGTACCAGCTTTTGTTCCATTCAAAATGAATCCTATAATAACCTCATACCAAAAACATCAGAGACAAAAATTATGGAAAGAGTATTTGTTGTTGTTATTGGTTTTTGTGTGTGTGTGTGTGTGTTATACAAATCACATATCAAACAAGCCCTTCACTTCACCCCCATTCTAAACCTTATTGCCATCTCAAAGTCATGGTGTTATCCACTAGTATTATGTTATAAAGCAAGGACTTCTATAAGGTTATGACACCAGACAACATCGAAGAACAAGTCCATACACAGAGAAAAAATGCTGCTAATCACCAAGAAAATGAACTTCAGATATATCATAATATATTCAAATGCAGGAATTGTTCTTATTGTGTTATATCAGAATCAGAGCAACTAAGAGAATGTCAACATGACATGTGTTGCGGGATCAGATGGTATAAAGAAAATTTTTCACTAGCAAACTATAGATCCGACTGGTTTCCATCAAATGAACACCAGCAACTTACTTATTTTATCCACTGCAGTAGCTAACTTCTGTAGCTCGTCTGGACAGATATCAGGGCAGTGAGTGAAACCAAAATATATCAACGTCCATTTCCCCAAAAAGTCTCTATCAGTTACATTCTTCCCATCATGGTTGATAAGATTGAATGGACCTCCAATCGCTGCTTTTCCAGCAGAAGGTCCCTCTTTCACAGCCTTTGAAGCATTGTTAATTTCTGCAGCAATAAGAATTCAACAAATTCATTAAAGAGAGAGAGAGTGAGAGAGAAGAAAAGAAAAAGTTAGCACGTTATACATAAGAGGATCAAGCATTTACAGATGCTGTAAATTAAGAACCAGACCACCAAACAGGCTGTTCATATATCCAAATAACTCTGTACAATCAGCTAATGTAATTAAAAATACAATTAATATTAGGTGGTTTACATCCTTTCTTCTCCTTCTACTAAGAGTGAACATATTATTGAAAAGGAACAAGAAATAAAAGTCATATAAACATTAAAAAAATGTATATAGATGTATTCAATATTCAATAAGTTGAGCAAAACTGCATCACAATTCAAATGCCCCAACTATATAAATTGGCTAGAACATGAGGTCCAAAGGGCTTGGCATGACTGGGTGAAGTTTTCGGGGCTTTATTTTTGTTTTGGCTGTTTTCAGGATTTCAATGGGCATACATGTACATAGTACCTAAGATATTAAATGGCATATAAGCTTGATCACCAGCAATTGACCTGGCCATCTAAAATTGCAGCCAAAAGCCACAAGGTCATGCTCCAAAATAAATTTCTGAGTGATGTACACTTCATCATGTGTATTACATTACATTTAGAACTCAAACTATATCATTTTCCATGCATCAAGAGATACACCAAATAAACACGCCACAAAAACCCTATACACCAAATATATTATGGCATATAAATATAGTTTTACCAGCATTGTACACGGACATATGTGTCAGTTTTCGATTGTAAACACTTTAATATCCAAAAAAAATGCAAAGAATATTGACAAAAATTAGCCTTTTATATCTTAAACCCTGAACTCAGGTCCTTACTTTTGCATCAATGTAGTGGACTTCATCCAGCAATCATTCCTGCCCCTCTCAAATGTGTCAAACACTAAAACTTGAGCATACCAAGCACAACCAGAAAATTGATTGCCCTTGAGTGCATCTTGGTTGAATTAACATACTCTAGTGATCCATCTTAAAGATAAAATATTACCGAAGTCTATGCTCCAAGTGATAGCAATCATAAAACGCATACAAAACACACAATGGTCGAAGAGTGAATGTTAATTAAACAACACTTTCTTTTCATTGGTGATTTACAAACATTCCTAGTAAGTATTGAGCTTATAGCCCCACTCTTTACCCCATACTTATATGGGAGGAAGTGCTATATGAGCCAGAGCTCATTGGCTCAATTAGCCTCGAAAATTGATGACTGTGCAATTAGTAAAAACTCACAGCTTCAAAATAAATTCCTAGAATACTTTGTATCCCCCCAATTAATACCATCCTCCATTAAATGCCAGTCAAAGAATACATATGATTGTGCTACATTATGTATGATGGATCACGTAACACATTTGCATGAATGAGGGAGACAACTAATTAGCCTCATAAACCATTTTGACACCCATCCTGATGACTAGTATGGCTTACCGTGTAAGCTTTTCAAGTCACAGTGGAACTTGTTACCTGTTCACTTAGACACCCCCTCAAACTCCTTGTCACATTAAGTAAAGAAATTTACAAGAGACCCATCAAAATCAAGCATAGGATCTCAAACAAAGAATCAAGAACAGTAACAAACGAGATGTCAACTCATGAGACCAATTCCAAAGGCAAAACTAACAACCATATATCCCCACTCACAAGATAATTCTACCCTCACAACGAACATATACCCAACTCACCATAGTAATCTACCTTCAATATGTTTTTTCTTCTCCCTGTCGTAGTAGAAAAGCACTCCTGCTCCCGTAGCAACAAGCAAAAGAAAACTCAACCACGAAATGGGCTGTAGAAGGAGAGTTGATCATAAATCATCTCAAACTAAAATTGATTTTACTAATATTAACATCGATTCGAAAAACAAAATGGCATTATATAGAGCAATGAAAAATATAATACCCCTCCACGAACGGCTCTTCCACCATCACTGCTCTTATTTGATTCCCCAGACTTTTCCCCCTCGCCCGAATTAGCATCTCCTTGATTTTCGGGATTAACAGTAGCAGTAGAAGTACTAAACAGACATCTCTGATACATTGCAAATGACTGAATTCCAATTCCTAGAGGCAAAGCCTGAAATACAAAGTTACATATAATATTTTAAAAATCTGACTATTGGATTATACATCTTCATTGCTCTTTAACACGAGCGTCAAAGTTTTGTATTAATAGGATATTATTTCCTATTCGATCCACAAACTCATGTGTTTATTCAAACAAAAATGAAAAATGAAATGTAACAATTTGATAATGAGATGGTAAATAATCTCCAATCATCCTGACATTTTAAGAACATAATGCAATCTAACTGTTAGATTCATCAAAATACTAATGAAATAATAATGTGGAAAATGTGTAAAATCTCATGTTTTGTGTTTGGATGCTGAGAAACTGCAGGAAATGCATATTTCGATGTTTTCCGCAGAAGCCGAAGCGGAGAATCAACGGTGGTTGTTAAATGGAAACGATGAACTTAGAGAAATTTGAGAAGAAAGCGAACCGATTGAAGAAGATGAAGAGTTCGGTCGGGGATAGGTGGCGAAGGCATCGGCGATCGGCATTGAGTGAGACGGCTATTGAGGAAGCGGAGTTTATTGACGTTTCTGGAGATGATGGACGCCATGGATGATAGCTTGAAGAACTTCCAAACAGTCAAAAACCCACAAAAAACCCTTCCTTTGTTTTTCTTGTTAGGGGTTTTCGCGCTTGGGGATTGGTCGATGATGACACCCGATATGATCTGATCTGATGGATCTCGATTCTACGCCTGGGATATGGGCCTGAATTTGGGCTCACTGTGGCTTTGGACTCGCCCACTCCTTTTGCCCCGTATAAAATCGTCTCGTCTGGGGATAATTTATTTAATAGAAATTGAATTTTTTTTACTAAAAGTATAAAAAAAAAAGTTAAAAATTAGTTAAATAATATTAAAAAGTGCAATGAGATTTTTGAATAATATCAAAAATAAACTAAAAACTTAAATAAACTGAAGCAAATAAGCAAATCCAAAACACACTCTTAAAGACCTTTAAAAAAGAAAAAAAAGGATCCCAAAAAAACAGGAGGATAAATTCCATTAACTTATTTGAGCTAATGCTAACCACTAACCAAGTCTAAGATATTCAAAATTGACTAATTTGGTCTTTAAACCAGCTTGGTCCCTAAAATGGAAAAAGAAAAAAAGACTAACAGGCTAAATAGTGTTTAAGATTTAAATTGGTTTTAAGAACCAAATTTGTTAATTTTGAAATATGTTGGACTTGATAGGCATTAGCCCAAATTTAATAGAATTTAATAAATAAATATATAATTTTTTTTTAAAAAAAAAATTGTCTTGATTAATATTTGACAATATCCTCATTATCATTTCATTTTTATGTTGTTAGAGGGGGAAGTCATGCAAGCCCAAGATGGGGCACCCTAGCCCAATGAACCGAGCCCAACACCATGAAATCAATTGATCATCAAGCATTATGTCGAGCTAAATGCGGCTGACATAATCAGGGCCCCAAATATAGCTCATTGATTATGTTGAGCTTATACCATTAATGTCCAAATTCCTGATTTACAACAATCTACACCAAACCAATAGATAGATCAACATAAAGATTAGCAACCATGCTCCTCCACCTAGATTAGGGCCTCTACTAAAGGCCACTCACCTTCACAGCCCGCATTACTTAAAGCAGACCTATCATGATTAGTATTTAAGTGTAATACCACAAGGTCTTTCATTACAAATTTACAATCATGGATATGATGCCCTTACTCCTTAGGCAGTAATCCCTTAAATATTCAAATGGGATAAAGTGCTTTTGGGTTGTATGTTTTATCAATTTACGATATTGCCAAAAGGTTATTTAGAAAAAAAAAAAAAAAAAAAAAAAATTGCACAAGTAAAGTAACATTAACTTTTTATTATTTTATTTTGTCCGAATGTAAAGTGACATTAACTTGAAACTGTTTTCTACAGTATTAGCCATTTAGGGCCCGTTTGGATACAACTGAAAACTAAAAACTAAAATTGAAAACTGAAAAATATTGTAGCAAAACGTGGGTACTGTAGCACAGCTGAAAATATATAAGGAATTGCGTTTTACTGTAGCTCAGCTGAAAACCTGTTTTTTTCTTTCTTTCTTTTTTTTTTCTTTTTTTTTTTTTTCTCTCTCTCTCTCTCTCTGCTATTCACTCCTCACCCACCAGAGATGAGAGTTCAGCGCCCACTAGAGACCCAGTCGAGGTCCGACGCCAGCGAAGACCTCAGAAGATAAATCCACGGGAAACGTCACCCAGTCCGACGCCGGCAAAGACAAACGAATCCCACTGTGCACGGTAAGTTTTCTCAAATTTTTTGTTCGTTGTTTTCCATCCTGTCTTGTTCGAATTTCAGTTCTTGTTAATGGGTTTCTTTCATTAGCTGAAATTTACTTCATTTGATTTGATAGAATCCAAGTTGAGTCCTCTCTATTCATTTGCTGGAATTTCAGTTCTTGTTAATGGGTTAATATGATTTATTTTTTACAAAGTTTTTATCTTGTTAATGGGTTAATGGGTTTCATTTAAATCAGATTCTTGCTCCTATACACTTATTTCTTCCATAAGATTGGGTGAAGGGTGAGCCGTAGCATGAACTAATTAGAGTTAAGAACTTGGAAGCTTGAAATAGGATGGGTTTGATTTTTTTTTTTTAGCATTAATTTTTCTGAGAATGTTGGGATTATCACCCGACTGGGTTTTGGTATGACACTCACTCAACAAATAACTTCATGCTCTCTAACACTTTTAATTTCCTAAGAGAATATTCTATTTAAAAAAAAGATTTCTACTAATTTGTACAAATCTCAAAGGGGAATGTCATTTATACAAACCAAAAGGGAGCAGTGACATTTTTTCCTTTATATTAACTAATTTACTTTGTGTTAGTTTTCTTCTTTACCCTGAATCTCTGATGTAAGGCTTTTAGTTTGGTGATCAAGAAATTAATTGTACTATTATTAGTCATTTCTTCACGGGCTTAAGGAATACTAAACAGATAGTTGTCATTCAATTGACAGTAAATCATGAGGTCGAGTAACATTGATAATTTTGCACAATGAAAGGCATCTGCCCCTTTTGGTTTTAAGGAATTTTCAAATTTTATTTTGACATTAACAATCAAATGACCTTGATTTGTGCTGATCAACCTCCTCCACTAAATATGAATTACATGCTCACTGTGGTTTTTGAGGACCTATTTTCTTCACAAATATTATTGGTTTTGAGTAAAACCGGAATAGATGAACACGATAGCAATATTGCATGCAATCAACTTTGTAGATGATATGTTTTAGTAGGATTTTTTTTAAAAAAACTATGTACTTTAAACTGTAAACAGTAACCAATGCTTTGTGGGAATCAGATTTGCCCAGTGTGTGGCATGCTGTGCTAGGTGGCATGCTGTGCTACTGCACTAGGTGGCATGCTCTGCTGCACCAGTGTGGTAGCTGATGCTGCATCACCTGGTGCAGTAGCTACTGCACTATAAGGCAAGCTGACCTGCACTGGTAACTCAACTTTTTTCAAACTAATTACTTGAATTGAACTCATCACACATTGCTTGGGTAGATGACAAGTGGTACTTGCCATAACACCAAGGTTCAACATCTTGTAGACCCAAAGATAGTTGTCATTCAATTGACAGTAAATCATGAGGTCGAGTAACATTGATAATTTTGCACAATGAAAGGCATCTGCCCCTTTTGGTTTTAAGGAATTTTCAAATTTTATTTTGACATTGACAATCAAATGACCTTGATTTGTGCTGATCAACCTCCTCCACTAAATATGAATTACATGCTCACTGTGGTTTTTGAGGACCTATTTTCTTCACAAATATTATTGGTTTTGAGTAAAACCGGAATAGATGAACACGATAGCAATATTGCATGCATTCAACTTTGTAGATGATATGTTTTAGTAGGATTTTTTTTTTAAACTATGTACTTTAAACTGTAAACAGTAACCAATGCTCTGTGGGAATCAGATTTGCCCAGTGTGTGGCATGCTATGCTGGGTGGCATGCTGTGCTACTGCACTGGGTGGCATGCTCTGCTGCACCAGTGTGGCAGCTGATGCTACATCACCTGGTGCAGTAGCTGCTGCACTATGAGGCAAGCTGACCTGCACTGGTAACTCAACTTTTTTCAAACTAATTATTTGAATTGAACTCATCACACATTGCTTGGGTAGATGACAAGTGGTACTTGCCATAACACCAAGGTTCAACATCTTGTAGACCCATTGATTAGTTTATAATTATAATTTCCATTAGTATGTTACTTACACTTTTATGAATTAGGTGTTTTACATAATTAGGGGTAAATTGCACCAACCTCTCTTGCTACTCCTTTTATGCTCAAGTTGTCTTTTTGTTTTTATAGCACCAACCTGGTTTACGGTTCACTAATCGAAGCCAACGTAATATCTACTGCCAAGAACTACGAATGTCGGAAACAAGTAACTATTTCTCCAGTTCTGGTGGCCATTTTTGTGACGTTGAGAACTGCAGAATTAGGACGTCCCTGAAACTTCATACATTTGGTATGAGGTTTTATGGTTGTCGCTATTGGTCACCAGTAAGTACCCTTTCCAAGTATTGGCAAAATATTTGTGTTGTGCATTAAAGAACCAATGAGTTGTATTCCTGTTTCTGTATTGTATTGTATTGTGCAGGATGATGACCGTGCATGCAATTTCTTCAAGTGGTTAGACGCCAACATTTGTTGTCCGCGTGGCGCAGCAGTAGCACCTATAGTTATTGCCAAATTCAACAGATTGGAGCATGCGGTGGGAGTTGCCAATGAAGAGTTGAAACAAGCACACGCCCTGACAGCCGCAACATTGGAAAGGGAGCGAGTTGCAAAAAGAAAGTTTGAAAGAGCCAAGGCTGCATGCATGATCTCTAAAGAGAAAGCAACGAAGTTGACAATATCTCTAGTAGTCTTGGGGGTCATGTTTCTAGTATTGCTTATCTTATCTACTAGGTCTGGGGAAGTCAAAATCAGGCATATGTGTTTGCCCTAATGAGATGTAATTGTATGTACTAACTGCAAGTTGTAATAGTACATTTGTTTTGTATGTTAATCGTACTATTGCAATGTAGTTTATGATATGTATGTAATTGTACTGTTAAAAACAATGTGGAGACGTTTGATGAAGATAATGTTATTGCTAAGTTTAAAGAAGATTGGAAATTCTGTTGTTGTATATGTGTGCCTATATATATACACACACAATTTGCCAGCCATTGATAGATTGAATAAATGGTGTCTTAAAAAAAATAAGCCAAGATTTTGTGTTTTTTTTTTTTTTTAGTTTTTTTTTTATTATATATCTGCTGTGAGCCAAACTTTTGAAGTATGTTGGATGGTTATTGCTAAAGCACACTGGACCAACTTTTGGATGGTGTGATGCACAAGTGTTAGGAGAGCTTTTTGGACAGTTTTTGTATTAGGAAGCTACTTAAACGTGTTGGTTTCTATGTGATATGTTACTAGGATTATAAGTTAATCAAAGTACACTCCTACATTCAGCTGTGGCAAAATCATAAGTTATTATGTTAACAATATACCTTAACATCTAAGAGCATTCCATGAAATTGACCTGCACTTATGAACTAAAAATCCTGATTGTGACAGAACAAGATACATGAAACTGATTCTGAAAGTTTTATGATTCTGCTGCATTAAAAATCCTGCTGCATTACAAATTTTGCATCATTAAAAATTCTGCTGCATTCAAAATTTTGCATTACAAATTTTGCATTAAAAATTCTGCATCATTACAAATTCTGCTGCATTCAAAATTCTGCATTAAAAATTCTGCATTAACAATTCTGCATTAAAAATTCAGCATTACAAATTCAGCATCATTAAAAATTCTGCTGCATTCAAAATTCTGCCTTAAAAATTCTGCATTAACAATTCTGCATTAAAAATTCTGCATTACAAATTCTGCATCATTAAAAATTCTGCTGCATTCAAAATTCTTCCTTGCATCATTAAAAATTCTGCCGCATTCAAAATTCTGCATTAAAATTTTTGTTGCATTAATAATTTCTAATATTTCAGCATTTCAGCATTTTCATATAGGATAAATCAGCATACATCATACAGCTACTACAAATGTCAGCATTTAGCCCGTGCAGACATTGACAAAATGGTTTACAACAAAAAAACCAAGTTATGCTTAACAACAAACCAAGTTTTGTGAGCTATTAGTTCTGCTTGACAACAAAAAAAGTACCATGACACAAAATGGTATTACATTGAAGTTTGTGCACCATCAGTTATGGTCCATATATATCGATGTTGTGATATTGTTCCGAACCTCTTTCATCTCATTTGAATCCAAGTAAGAGGCCACATCTGCCACTCCATCGTAATGACCTCCCTCACTACCTCCATATGCACGCTGTGCAGAACGGGAATGTGGAATGTCATTGTGGTCAAAGGATCTAATGAAGTTGTGCAGAACCATTGTAGCAACAATGATGTAATTTTGAGTGCGTATATAGAACGCTGGCATACATCTCAAAATTTTCCATCGACTCTTCCAAACTCCAAACATTCATTCTATGACCGAACGAAGTGAGGAATGGAGATAATTAAATCTTTCCTCTGGACGATGTAGCTGTGAACCTGGCTGAAAATCAGGGATGTGGTACTGCTCCCCCTTATATGGGGCAAGGAACCCTGGCTTCATCGGATATCCTGAATCAATAAGATAATATTTTCCTGCAAACGAACACGTTTATTATATTAGCATTTTCACTACATAATACATACTTTAATACTATCATTAAACTGCATAGTTACAAACCAGGTGGAGCTTTTGGGAAGTTGTCACTCTCATTGTTGAGGACATTTAAAAAGATCCTGGTGTCGTGTGCTGATCCTTCCCATCCCACACACGCGAATGTGAATTTCATGTCAAAATCACATACGCACATGCAGTTTACTGTTGTGGCTCCTTTCCTTCCTCTATATGGGTGTTGATCCTCTTCTGGTAAGACCACGTGGATGTGAACCCCATTAATCGCTCCAATGCAATCCTGACAATTGCCACAAAAATGGCATGTGAAAATGAAACATGTGGTATGACCATAAAGATAATAGGAATACAATCAAGTCAAGATACAAAATTGACAAAGTACCATGAAATGCAGCCAATATCGATATGACCCCTGGATATGTGATGGCATGGTACGAAATGTAGGATCAGTAGGCTTCATAATGTCTGGTGCCATAACCGTGGCTAACAATTTAATTACAGTGCCCACATGTCGACTCACTGTCTCACCGGAATGTTGAAATCTATCTTGCATCATTCTGTTACTCGTGGCATTACCAAGTAGCACCAATGCCATTGCCACTGACTCCTTCAAGCAAATACTCTTGGTACCATCATACCCATACCGAATGCGCAATGTATAACACAATTGTCGAAACACATGGCTTGACATTCTAAACATATTGTGACATTTCTGCTCATTTCCATTTAATGTATATTATACCCATTCATACCCTGTTTGTATATTTGTATGCATTGGTACTTTGGTTATATATGTCTCTATGTAAGCTACAACACTTGCACACCCAGCTATATATGCTACAAGTACAATGTCGTTGCTAATGTCAAAGTCTTCGTCCCTGCATATGTTACGAACTTTAATTGCATGTACATAATATTGAGTGATACTATAATATGTACGCTAAAAACAAGTTATTTCCTTTCAAAACTTACTGGTGCTGGGAATCAGCTGTGTCGTTTAGGAAATTCATCCTTTTGAATACCTTGAGACTTCTTTCTTTTTATGTCTGTGGAAAGCCAATACACACATAAAGAGGAAAGTTCAGTTTGCAGGAAGAGCAAACCATCATTCACCATCATTCACCTCGTGTTGTTTTGTATCTATTTAAAACTACTGCTATAAAAGATGTACATGCAATTCCATATAATAAAAAAAAAAAAAAAAAAAAAAAAGACAAAATGGTACTGTTCACGGGCTGAGTGAACAGTACTCGTGAACAGTACCTTTTAAGTTCCTGGGTGCTTTTGTACCCAACAAGAAAAAGAGAAAAAAAATGGCATTGCCACTACGGTTTGTGTTAGCCTTCCAGCGTGTGATTAAGGCCAATACCTACAGCTTAGGGGTACAAAGAAATGGAATTAATGTATTTAGGAACCTAAACTTTTTTGGCTTAATGCCGACATGTACAAGGAATACAATTTTAGCTTTTTGTTTGATAAGTTTTTGAGTAATTGAACTAATTACTCATTCTACCCAGTTTCAAGAATACAAACACAAATACAAATAGCTGTGATAAGGAATACATTTTTCATGATTTAAACTCTATCAAAGCTGCTGCACAAACCTGGATAGTTAACAAAACACAAACACACACACACACACACACACACAAGAGGACCAACAATCCGCAAGCATCACTATGTATTTGAGTTAATCATCTAATAGGTAGAGGTAAAATTAAGTATGATATATACTTAATTTATTATGATACCCCTTCCAAAAAACACACAGTAGCAGAAAGTTTAAATTTGAAAAGTAAATAAATTTGAAATGACTTCCATCATTAATAAACATTGGAAATAAAAAACAATTGAAAATTTCCCTATGATTTCTCACCACCAAGACTATCTTTGACATGAGCTTGGAAAGTGCTCACCAAAAATGAATTCTCACCAAAATATAAACACTAGCATAAGAACTATGGTTTAATTAGTGACAAATAACGTGGGTACATATGACAATTATAAACATTAGCATAAGAAGAAGGAGCAGTAAGCATATAGAAGATGACAAGTAATTAGTAACCACTGTTTTACATACACACCCATGGCAAGCATATAGTTTATGCCAATACAAAAAAGAAAAAATAAAACAAAAGACTGCAAGAGGTACATAAAGATAATCCGATCACTACAATACTAAGAGGTACATAAAGATAAGCAACCCGGGCTGTAGACAAGCCCCTTTCCTTCAGAGAACATGAAATTGAGGGTTCAATTCGTACTGTTTCTCTAGCCACCTTAGCTGGACCTCCTTCCTCTCAACATTAGCTGCAAACATGTTCCTACCGTCTACGTTATTCATGAAGAAGAAGGTGCTGAACATATGAAGGCGATCACCCGCTTGCACCCCAGGAAGACTCAACACCATGTCCATTATTGCTTACATCTCATTAGCTGCTGCGGTGCGAAATGGTGCATTATGAGTACTAACACTTCTACTTTCAACAATAACGTCTGACATGCTCTTCAAAGAGTCGGACATGTCTTGAATGGTTGAACGCTTCTTTCTTGGTTTCTTGCAAATTCCCCTAAAAAGTTGGACACCGCTTGCCAAGCCTTTCCCCTTATTCACTGCCAGTATTGCTCTGGATGATGCTGGGCCTTCAACATCCATTGGGTCAACTGAGTTCGCAGAGGGTTCACATTGGGGGTCAATAAATTCTTTGCTATCAATGGAATCCCTAGACCCTTCAGATAATTCAATTGGTATTTCACCACTCGGGCAGAATGCATTTTTTCCCGTTGCAACCGTGCCTTCATACATGATTTCCATGGATTTAATATTCGGCAAAGGTTTGTTTTTAAAGGTTAACGTCTTGGGACATGCCTACACATGGACAACCGGTAGTTAGAACACAATATTAGTTGTAGATAATAGAGTTTTTTCACAATTATGTAAACTGAACTAACCTGAATCTTTCGAGTCCACCACTCATCAGTTTGCAGCATAACCCCAGTTACAGGATCATAACCCAACCCAGTCTCATCAAAACACTCATTCCAAGCCTTCCATCGCGTTTTCAGATGATCCCATTTGTTTTTATACTGCACGTGAGTCACGACTTTTCCCATTTCAGCCAACTGTTCAATCACCGCATCAACCCCTTCCTTTCTCAAAAATCCTTGATGCTTCTTGCTGTCTAGGACTTGAGCTGCAGAAAAATCACAAAAAGCTTTTACTTCCCTAGGATCTTTCCACCCAATTCTCTCTTCATTACCATCAGCCTTTGATTTTCCCTTACTCATATTTGCTACAACTTCCTTCTATACTCATTCAGGCATTTCAACGAATAGTTTGTATGCATATCAGTTTTCAATTATGCATGAGTCATGGAAAATGCAAATTAAACTCACATATATGGTCCCAATACGTCTACACTTGGTGAGAAACACCCAAAATAAAATGAAGCAGAGAGAAACCTACATACTAATGTCATGGAAAACACAAAAATAACACACAAACGTTGAACTAAAATTACACACAATTTTTGTACAAAACCATAAATTGAAGTGTGTTCATGGAAAACAGAATAACGAGACACCAATAGATCAAAAGGTATGAGCAGAACAGTACCCGTTTGTGCAGAGATTTCTTGTGGCGGCCACGGCGTCCCAAGCGGAGAGCAGTTGAGCTCGAGCAAAGCACGAAGGAATGGTGACTTTTGTTCTCTGTGGGAGCGTTTTTACCGTGTTTCAATGTGACTGTTGATGATTTATTGCGGGTTGGTGGGTAGGTGCCTCTCATTGAAGATGAGGAGGACGGGGCATTCATGAACATTGACTCCATCTTTGCACAGTTGGTGAGAGGAAGAAAGGAATTGCTCAAGAGACCGTTGGAGATCACCGTTTTTGTTTTGGGTCACTCTGCTTCAGCAAGTGCAGAGAGTTTGTGAACAGTACAGGTTCAACCCCTGTTGTGAATGAAGCGTTTTGTATTTTGAAAACGTTAATGAAACGGTGCGTTCTGCTCTTTCCAATTTGAGTTTCAGCGTTAGATTTTGGGCGTTAAAGTTGGGCTACTGTAGCTGGGTCCTACCGCAGAGGAAAACGTAGACGTGCAACGTGGGTCTCTAACGCTGAAGCCAAACGGTCTCTAAGCGTGCGTTTGCGTGCAAATTGTTTTGTGTTTGCGTTTTTGGTTGGGTTCCACGGCATTGTTCAGTGTTCACGACCTAGACAAAAACGCAAAAATGTGCATAACCATGCATTTTTAGGTCTCATGGCACTATTTACATATTTAAAAATTATTTTACTACAGTGTTTTCAATAATAAGTTTTCAGTTTTCAGCAAATAAACAGTATCCAAACAGACCCTAAAATCTAAATCATAGAACAGTTTAATGAAAAAAGTGGTGCGTGAAGCTGCTCTTGAAGGTATCTACCCAAATCAAGAAGCAACATGTAGGATTAAATGTTTTCATTTTTTACAACCCTACCTCAATGGAATGGGTAGTTACGAGACTATATGGTGACGGGTCCATTACACATTTACGCCAACATGAGAATTATGCGGGACCAAACAGCTAACACATGGGCCTATACATGGGTCTATTTTTCTTTCTTTTCAACATAGAAAAATGGTTTTAAAAAAAAAAAAAATTGAAACAAACACGCTTATAAAGAGAGAAAATGAGGTTTTAACTTCTAACACAAAAGACACACAACAAACTCCATGATTTTTTTTTCTTTGCTGGTTTAGCTACATTGGTAATAGCTACGTTTTTATTACTTCATGTCATGGCCAATTGCTCTTTTATTGATTATTTTAATACAAAAAAAATGTTGTGTTAATAAAATACTGATTTAGTTATTGCCAGTGCTAAGTTCGCAAGAGTGCTTTGTGATTTTATGTGCGGGAGAGTGAGAGATTATTTTATTGTGTGAAAGAAAAAAATTCTTTTGAGGACGACATCTTGTGCTCCTAGTAAGCAACAAGTGCAAACAGGACAGGCATTTAAGCAGTCAGCACAGCACTTGATAGTGATGGTACCTATGAGAAGAATATTGCTGCATTTTGTCCATCCTGCTTTGACGATAAATCTAGCTCAAATAACACCGTCTGATCATGCTTTATGAGTCTTTTTTTTTTTTTTTGGTTGAGAAACTGCTTTAAGAGTCCCGAGAGGGAATACACTATACTGTGTATCAAGTAAATGTATTTTCCTCTTACAGTGAATTTCAAGCTTTCCAACTTTGTGCGAGAGGAACATTGAATATACCTGTTATATACTGTTCTTTTTCTTTAAGACTGGGTACATAACTTTCTAATAAAATATACACCGGTCACCATGATCCCTACACATTTAAAAAATATAAAAACATAAATAAAAACATTTGATTATATTTTAAAGGCTATCTATTTCTGACAGAGAGGAATATATTTTTACTCACTGTCAGTGTCTTAAGCTGGCATTTGTACCAATAAATACTATAGGTTTGTCCTGTCTCAATTATTGAGCCTCTAATTATGAGTTTTCTCTGTGTGTGTATATATATATATATATTCAACAAATTTGATGTAATTTTCTTCTACTAAAAGACCCAAAGTTATGTGTGCAGTACCATTTCCAGTCATTTGACTGAAAATCAATTACCATATCCTACTCATTCACTCAATATAATCAAACTTGACATGTGATAAATTCTTTGAAGAACATTCAAGTCCTCATAAGGCCACAATTGTCTCAGATTTTTGAATAATATTCAACCATCCAATATCATTATTAGTCACGTACGATTATTCACCCTACCTTAATTCCTTTTGCTCCCACCACATTTATATTGATGAAAAGCATAGCAGAAGTTTTACAAGACCATGGTACTGCAATTTAAGCATCATGCATATAAACGATTATGGTTCATGAATATCCTTCTATATGCAAAAGGAGGTAGACTATACTGTCTGAACAGAAACAATTTCTTGTAAATTATTATGTCATGTACAAAAAAGCAAAAAGACTAGAACACCTAATGTTCAGCGTTCTTAATCCAAGACACAGACATGTTAAGATTCCAATTGGTCTATACATTGAAATTCAACCACACAATGAATAACAAGCATAATGGAGAGAATTATTTACATATTATTAACAAATCAATAACTTCCAATACATTATCCACAGAGAAAACAGAAGTAGAATGCACAGAAAGGAACAATAATCAATAGTTTCAATGGATGAGAAATCTTTGGACAAGATGAACAGAGAGAAGCATTCATTCATTTTGAATAATATTCAACCATCCAATATCATTATTAGTCACGTACGATTATTCACCCTACCTTAATTCCTTTTGCTCCCACCACATTTATATTGATGAAAAGCATAGCAGAAGTTTTACAAGACCATGGTACTGCAATTTAAGCATCATGCATATAAACGATTATGGTTCATGAATATCCTTCTATATGCAAAAGGAGGTAGACTATACTGTCTGAACAGAAACAATTTCTTGTAAATTATTATGTCATGTACAAAAAAGCAAAAAGACTAGAACACCTAATGTTCAGCGTTCTTAATCCAAGACACAGACATGTTAAGATTCCAATTGGTCTATACATTGAAATTCAACCACACAATGAATAACAAGCATAATGGAGAGAATTATTTACATATTATTAACAAATCAATAACTTCCAATACATTATCCACAGAGAAAACAGAAGTAGAATGCACAGAAAGGAACAATAATCAATAGTTTCAATGGATGAGAAATCTTTGGACAAGATGAACAGAGAGAAGCATTCATTCACTTGAACTGAAACTTTCGTGGGTACTACCAGTTTTCCTTGACTATTTTTGACTTCTCAAGGATGAACTTCCCTTCCTTGTACTTCTGTGTCTCCTCATAGGCTCGTTCATACTTCCAACCAAGCACCTCACGGCAATCGAGGCAGTAAACATCGGCAACGGTGTGGAGACCAGTCATGAGCTGCCTGTCCTCTTTGCGTCCAACCATAATGTTCATCGTGTGGGAGAACAGAAATGCTCGACCATTTTTCCCCTATGACATATGTAGAAAACATTTTAGACCAAGTTTCTGCATAATTGCTTTCACCCTAGTCATAGATTCACAGCCAATAAAAATGGTCTAACACACACACAATAATCAAATTAGAAAATAGGGGCCAAAACCAAGACCCTCCAATTGAGCACAACAGTCAACACAACCACCAGACTTGTTCCTTGAGTTTTAGTTGAATTCTTTTTAGATTTCATTCTTATTGGCCACCATATCATAGTAACTAGCCAGTGAGTAAATTTCATTGCAAAGAACAATCTTTCAGCTTGTTCTAACACGTATCAATAATCGATGTCTCCATTGGTATACAGATCAAACCAATTTAATAGGCATTTCAAAATTATAGCTTAAAGGCAGCAAAACCAACATCAAATTCTTCACCTGAAAGGATTTAGAAATGACATCATCATGAAGGGCGACATGAGTTCGACAATTACAGCAACTGTACAATCTCGGCCCAACCAGCTCTGCCATCGACACTAATAAACCGACACCAACCCGCTATTTGCTATACAAAATCAAGATCATACCATAAAGGGGCATGAAAATAACACCACAAAATCAGTCCTCTAATATGAACGTTCCAAGAAATATAATTCATGAGAGTTTAATAAGAGGCTCACCTTCTCCACCACTAACAAGCTGTACAAATACAATATCTTTACCAATCAGCTAATCTTTGACTCGATATCTGTTCCCAGTCACAGAACAAGCCAGTAATAATGTAATGAGAAATCGACTTCACACTAAGATGACCATGACGGTGTCAGACCAATAAATATAATAATGCATACTATTAATAACAATGAAAATGACTTAAAGAAAATGACTTAAAGTGAATTGACAAAGACAGGGTCGGTGTCAAATGCAGAAAAGAACGGTGAGATTATATATGATCAGGGGTAACAACCAACTAAAACTTCGGTCATCAATGTCAGTTTAAAAATAGAAACAAATAAGGATCTGGGTTGTGAAATTTAATAAAAATAAAAATAAAAAATAAAAAGAAGAAGACACTCTCTACCTCCTAAAAGATCAAAACTTTGTAAAAAATTCGTCAACTTCTGGGTTGAAGGTGGAGAATTCTGCGGTGATGACTGTACTGATCATCTGCCCAGATCAGTGAATACAATGAATGTTCAAAAGAGGGGGGAAGTACATGCTTAAATCAACCCAAATAATCAGAGTTTTAAGACGAACCTGGCCAATATGCTATGATGGTGTGTATAGAAAGCTCTAGAGAGAGAGAGAGAGAGAGAGAGAGAGAGAGAGTTAGGGTAGGGTTCTCTAAGATGTGTCACATTTGAGTAGGGTCTTCGATGAGAAGATGACAAGTTGTTGTACTGCTCTATCACTTTATTACCAGGGAAATTTTGTCATCACGTCACTATGGAAATTACCTACCAACCTTTATTTTAATCAAATTATAGCAACACATAAAAAAAAATTTCGCAACACATAAATTTTCGCAACTTTTTCATTTTTATTGATTATTGACATGAGTAAATTGTTATAATTGTTGTAATCCAAGAGCTCGGAGTTTCAATGACATTGATTACCCTCTTTTATGGGGATAACCATTATTCAAAATTTCCTCTTTCTTAAAGCATTCCTAACTTATTTTACTATTTCAAAAAATTACTTTATTATTTATACTATACAATTTTACAACATACCTAATTTTATAATTGAAATCGACCAATGGCCCAATGAACCGAAATACAATGTTGATATAGCTTAACAAGATTGTATCAACAATAAATGTTACGCTTAAACTTTTACATATTATATAGATATAGATAAGATCCTCTTCATGAAATATATTAATTTTGTAATTTAGATTTTTTTTTTTTTTGAATGATGTAACACTATGTACTATCAATACTAAAATAAAAATTTTAAGGTAAAATTGGCTCATTTCATTTAATTGAAATGAAGAGCGACAGTGACATTTTTATGTTGATGTCAAGGTGCTCATATGAATACACTGACTATCCTAAAAAAAATATAAAACACTTTGACTTAAGAATCCAAGAATTTAGGTTCAACAAAAATAATCTTGGCCCCCTAAACAAATCCTTAACTCATTGAAAAAAGAAAGGTCCAAATAACAACAATATATATTAGCCCATATAAATAATTTGGATTCAACAAAAAATAATTTTAGCCCCCCCCCCCCCCCCCCAAAAAAAAATCCTTAACCCCTTAAATAAAACAATAAAAAAGGGTTAAATAACAAAAATAAAAATTAGCCCAAGTAACAACAAAAATAGCACAAACAATAACAAAATCAGGATAAATAACAACAAATGAACAAAATATTCAACAAAAAATAAAAACTCCTAATAATTCAAATTTGTAACTCATTTAGGCCATTACATTAAAATAATATATAATTTCATTTTTCCAATAAAAGAAAAGGTACCAAAAGAGATATTGTGGCCGTGAGTTCACTTGGATGGTGTCGTAACTTTGCTCGCCTCGGCTTTGTAGTCGTAGCAACTTTGTTCTCCTTAGTAGCTTGGCTCGTAGTTATAGTATGTATTATCCATTGCTATCTACCTCTTTCTCTCACTATCTACCTCTTTTCTCTCTTTCTCAATTTTTCTATTATCTATCATCATTTCAGGCTCTCTCATTTTATTAATCTTATATCAACATTCTCAATCCTTGCTTTATTTCTCATTAGTCCTTTTTTTGCCTTTTCATTTTGTTAGTTTTTAATTTTAACCTCTTTTACCTTTTGGGTTTTGCCTGACTCCTGAGTTTTTATTAGCATATTTTTTTAAATAAAATATATACTAGAATATTAGTTTATTTATAAAAAAAAAAAACTATTAGACCATATTAACTATTAGTAGTTTGGCAGCATTATTTACTATATTTTAACAGTGAGTATACTATTAGAGCATTATATTTTGTATAATTTAAGTTTTTAATGGTTACTTTAAAAAAGATTTCTAGTGCCGGCACTGAAGCAATTAGCAATATACTTTCATTCGCTAATAAGACACAAATCTTTCAACATATTTTATTAGTAAAAATTTTGTAATTAGAGTCTGTGTGTGTGTGTGTGTGTGTGTGTGTGTGTGGAGTTGAGAGTCGAGTGTGTATTTAACTTGGATGTTTGTAGCGTTGCTACATCTTTGTGTGTCTTTGATTAGGGATCGTGGTGGATTTGGGAAGGACCTTTGGGTTTAAAAAAAAGACTAGTGTTTTGTCTTTGTTGGTGGATAGAAGGGTATTTTGGATAATGGGTAATAATTGAAATTTAAAATAATAATAATAATTGTATGACATGTATTTTTTAAAATCTAATTTTCAATAAAGTGAATTGAATAAATATTACTTAACAAACTTTATAATAAAGTGACTTTCTGTTTAAGGAATAATAAAAATTATAATCAATAGTAACACCATAATAAAAAAAAAAAATAGTAACACCATAATGCCATATATAATACACTTGGTGAGAAACACCCAAAATAAAATGAAGCAGAGAGAAACCTACATACTAATGTCATGGAAAACACAAAAATAACACACAAACGTTGAACTAAAATTACACACAATTTTTGTACAAAACCACAAATTGAAGTGTGTTCATGGAAAACAGAATAACGAGACACCAATAGATCAAAAGGTATGAGCAGAACAGTACCCGTTTGTGCAGAGATTTCCTGTGGCGGCCACGGCGTCCTGAGCGGAGAGCAGCTGAGCTCGAGCGAAGCACGAAGGAATGGTGACTTTTGTTCTCTGTGAGAGCGTTTTTACCGTGTTTCAGTGTGACTGTTGATGATTTATTGCGGGATGGTGGGTAGGTGCCTCTCATTGAAGACGAGGAGGACGGGGCATTCATGAACATTGACTCCATCTTTGCACAGTTGGTGAGAGGAAGAAAGGAATTGCTCAAGAGACCGTTGGAGATCATCGTTTCTGTTTTGGGTCACTCTGCTTCAGCAAGTGTAGAGAGTTTGTGAATAGTACAGGTTCAACCCCTGTTGTGAATGAAGCGTTTTGTATTTTGAAAACGTTAATGAAACGGTGCGTTCTGCTCTTTCCAATTTGCGTTTCAGCGTTAGATTTTGGGCGTTAAAGTTGGGCTACTGTAGCTGGGTCCTACCGCAGAGGAAAACGTAGACGTGCAATGTGGGTCTCTAACGCTGAAGCCAAACGGTCTCTTAGTCTATATAAACAAATAAAAACATAGTATTCAATTTAAATAAACAATTTTCATTAACTATTACTAAGGCCCGTTTTTCCAGGCCCAGTTCAAGTAGCACAACATAAATTGTAAAACCAAATAGTGTCGGGCCCTTTTTTCTTTGTACGCATGCATTTGTATATTTGTGGGACCCATGAAAACAATAGCTTCCAAAAACGCCAAGACTGGAATTGAAACATGTAGCTTATTTTTCCTTCAACACACCGTTTCAATTAAAAAATCCTCCTTGCATGTACACATCTCCCACATCCGTTAGAGACACCTATTAGCTGAACGGTGCATTTTGTGGTATTACTCATCACCCACGAAACAATGGCAAAGGATCACAAATGCTAGTGCGTTGGATTCTTCTCTTCTCCAATGGTTAATTCCTCTTTTGAGCTCATTCTGATTTTGATAAAACTAATGTGCCAGAGATGGAATCAATGCACGTGAATGCAAAGTACTCTTCTGAAATGAATTCACTTACCCACCACACTCCAAACAACCATCAAAACAAAGGAATAAGCGGAAAAAATGAACCCAGCCTCTGTTCTTCCTTCGCTCGAGCTCACATTCTCTCCGCTTGGGGCAATGTTGCTGCCACTGTGGGTCTCTGCATTTACGGGTAAGTTGTTTAACTTCTCATACTCTCTGATCTGTTGGTGTGTGGTTATATTGTTTTATATGAGCCCTCAATCTGTGGTTTTGTGTTCAACGTTTGTGTGTGGTTGTTAGTGTGAGAGAAAGACACCATCACAAACCAACGGCCTCTATAGCTGAAACCAACGGCCCTACCACAGAAACACAAACACAAATGCAAACACACAGGTTAATAACTAAACATATTCAGTTAAATATCAAACACCATCACAATTCACAAACTTAAAAACCTATTTACCCAAAAATTAAACAAATAGGTTAATAAGTGAAATTGGAAAAGGCGTGAAATGGGCTTATGGGAAGAGAGGTGTTAGGCTGGGAGAGGGGTGAATTGGAAGAGGGTGAAATGGGTTTATGGAAAGAAGAGTACACCAGAGGGAACCCAATCTTCGCCGGCGTCAGATTGGGTTATCTTCCTCATGTATTTCTCTTTTAAGCTCTTCGCCGGTGTCGGACCGATGTAGGTCTTCCTCGTGGATTTCTCTGGCGGGTGTGGAACTCTCTTCTCAAAGACACAGGCATTAGCTAGGGTGGGTGAGGAGTGAATAGAAGAAAAAAAAATAATAAAAAAGAAGTAAAAAGGCGACCCTTAAATGCTTTCAGCTGAGCTATAGTACTTGGACCCAAAAATAATTAGTTGGCGTTTTTCACTTATTTGCTATAATATTTTCGGTTTTCAGCAAAATCAGCGATATCCAAACGAACCCTTTGTCTCTTTTTCTTCATGTAGGATGTAGTTCAAGCCCACGTAGAAAATCCACTGGAAATATTTAGGGTCCGTTTGGATACTACTAATTTTGTTAAAAACTGAAAACTGAAAACATTGTAGAAAATAAGTGAAAAATGCCAGGTGATTATTTTTGGGTTCGAGTACAGTAGCTTAGCTGAAACTGAAACTCAAAAGTATTTAAGGGTCGTGTTTTTACTTTTTTTTTTTTTCACTTCTCACCCACCCTAGCTAACGCCTGTGTCTTCGAGAAGAGAGTTCCACACCCACCAGAGAAATCCATGAGGAAGACCTACATTGGTTCGACGCTGGTAAAGAGCTCAGAAGAGAAATCCAGGAGGAAGACAACCCAGTCTGACATCGGCGAACATCAAGTTCCCTCTGGTGTACTCTTCCTTCCATAAACCCATTTCACCCTCTTCCCCAATTTCACTCCTCTCCCACCTATGACACCTCTCTTCCCATAAACCCATTTCACCCTTTTCCAATTTCACTCCTCTCCCAGCCTAACACCTCTCTTCCCATAAACCCATTTCACGCCTTTTCCAATTTCACTTGCTGGCCCATTTGTTTAATTTATGGGTAAATGAGTTTTTGAGTTTGTGAATTATGATGGTGTTTGATATTTAACTGAATATGTTTAGTTATTAGACTGTGTGTTTGTGTTTCTGTGGTAAGGCCGTTGGTTTCAGTTGCAGAGGCCGTTGGTTTGTGATGGTGTCTCTCTCTCATACAAACAACCACACACAAACGTTGAATACAAAAATCACACACAAACGTTGAACACAAAACCACAGATTGAAGCCTTATGGAAAAAAATATAACCACACACCAACAAATCAGAGAGTATGAGAAGTTAGACACAACTTACCTACAAATGCAGAGACTCACAGTGGCGGCAAACGCCCTAAGTGGAGAGAAGGTGAGCTTGAGCGAAGGAAGAACAGAGGCTGGGTTTGTTTTTTCCGCTTACTCCTCTGTTTTAATGGTTGTTTGGAGTGTGGTGGGTAGGTGAAATTCATTTTAGAAGAGTACTTTGCATTCACGTGCATTGATTTCATCTCTGGCACATTAGTCTTCTCAAAATCAGAATGAGCTTAAAAGAGGAATTAGTTGTTGGAGAAAAGGAGAATCCAACGCACCAGCATTTGTGATCCTCTACCATTGTTCCGTGGGTGATGAGTAATACCACAAAACGCATCGGTCAACTAATAAGTGTCTCCAACGGATGTGAGAGATTTGTACATGTGTGGAGGATTTTTTTAATTGAAACGGTGCGTTAAAGGAAAAATAAGCTACATGTTTCAGTTCCAGTCTTGGCATTTTTGGAAGCTACTGTTTGCGTGGGTCCCACAGATATACAAACGCCAGACGCAAGACGCTCCTTTGTAGATGCAATCCAAACGTGTACTTAGAGGACTGTGATATGGAAGACAAAAGACAAATCTAAATTTGGATTTGGATTCTAGGCCTTGGGTTGTGTGCCTGAAGTTGGGCTCACTATGGTTTTGGACTTAGCCATGCCCTATGCCTACTCAAAGACCTTTTATATATATATATATATATATAATATTAATATTTGGCTTGGCAATTCTTGGGGTTTGATTACAAAAGAGTATTTTTGTCTTGATATTATTTGACAATATCCTCATCATTATTTCATTTCTATGTTGTTAGAGCATTAACATTAGGGTGTAAAACCCTAAATTGCTATTTTAAACCATTAAACCACCACACAAGCATTACCAAGATTGTTATTTCTACAAAAAATTTGCAACCCAATTACAGTAAGTTGTTACTTTTAAAAAATATTGGCCATAGTTTGTAAACTTAAATTTCTTTATTTTATTTCCTTCTGATTTAAAGCGCCTTGTCAGATACTTGTTTGGAGCACGGAGAGAAGATAAAGCAAATCTCTCTCTACTTAAAGTATTTACTGTTTCTTATGAAGCAATTATATGGGCAAAAAGGGCCTACTACCACTATTTAGCAAAAAAATTAGCAATCTACCATTGTTTTAGAAATATGTAGGGATCTACCACATTTTTGAAATTCGAATTTGTGAAACTCGAGTCCCAAAAACTTGAGTTCTTTAAAAAAATATACTTCAAATATTCTAGGAAATTTTTCCATGGTACTTGAGTTTCATGAACTTGAGTACCATGGAAAATTCGATTTTGCTAAATTCAAAACTCGAGTACCATGGAAAATTTGATTTCACTAAATTCGAGTACTTAAAAAGTGGTAAATCCCTATATATTTCTAAAACAGTGGTAAATTGCAACATAATTTGCAAAAAGATGCTATTTGCAAATTTTCACCATATGGGCTCTTTTAACACCTCTTTTTCTTCCGGTAGGATGTAGCTAAAGCGCACATAGAAAATCCATTTGAAATATTTAGAGGAGCATGATATGGAAGACAACAGATGGTTTCTGACTTCAACGATGGCCCAAGAGAAAAGTTGCAACGTGGGCTTAGAACACTTGCAACACCTTTGGGCTTGGAGCACTTGTCTTTGGTAGATGAGTATAGCGTTGTTCTCTCTCCCCACTCTCATAACATTGCTTCAAACAATGTTATTGATGAGTTTTGCGTAAATTCTTTATTGGCGGGCTTATTGTTTTTGTGTAAACTTCTACTATGGCTACTAGCAATAACTACCTATTAGTGTTGATGTGAGTAGTGAACTCCTTCTTCTTCTTCTTCTTCTTTTTTTTTTTTTTTTTTTTTTTTTCAAATATCATTAATCAAAAGTGGCTGAATTAGCCTGGTGAATGTTTGGTGGTATATCTTCCATCCAAACAATTAAACTAGGCTTCTTAATAGCCCATCTTGCTAGTGCATGAGCAATATTATTCTCTTTACGACGTACATGAGTAAAACTAAAGAAATCAAAAGAGTGTAGTAAATTTTAGTCATCCTGAATCAGGTGATCACACAACACCAAGGTGAAGAAAAAAAAAAACCCAATAATAATCATTATTAAAAACAATTTCAATAGATGACTTTTTTATTATTATTATATTTGTTATAAGAAAAGGATACAAGTGCATAAAAATTAATAAAAACATCTACAAATTAATAAATCAAACAGATTGTATTCATTAGGCAAAAAACTTGTTTTAACAGTTAGAAACTACATTTTTTACAAAGTACATCTTTCTAAATTATTTTTTCTACCTATATTTTTTTTAAACAACCCAATTGTGAAGCTAAAAATCAAACTGTACCAAACATGCACTGAATCCAATTTAAAAAAAAAAGGTTTGGATGAGTAAGAAACAACATTAGAGAATACTCTTTCCTTATTGATTGTCTAGGATGACCTTAAACAAATAATAAAACATTCAATTCAATAGAATAATAATAATTTTGTTAAATTTGAAAGAGATTGCCAAAAATCTTATATAAAAGTTTAGTGATATATATGGTCTAATTTATACTCTTTGATTATTTAGGATGACCCTAAACAACAACAATAAAACATTCAATCAAAAGAAGTTTCCAAGGCAACAACATTGTCTAATCTCCTTTTACAATATTACAAAAAAGTAAGATAATCATCCAATCAAGAAGTTACTCGTAATTCATGTCAAAAAGAATCATGACTTTAGAATAGAATCTTTTTACACAACACCCCATTGAAGTTTGTCCATATGGACGGCTTAGATTGAAAAAAAAAGGCCCTCTTTCCTCTTGCCAAATATAGCCCATGCACAACACCTAACCCCTTTAACACTTCCAAAACCAAAAACCCATTACAAAACACAAACTAAAAAGTGTTTTCTTTTTGTTTAAAAAGAAGAAGAAGAAGCACTTGAGCCTAAAGAAACGGGTTTGTGAGTTGTAAAACAGTGTGGACT
>NW_027070091.1:123702-236782 GCF_002906115.3 Quercus suber
TCCTTAGATTAGGCTATTCTATCATCAGAATGTCAAATCATTTTACTTCCTTAACAGTTTGAATTTACCATGTGCGCAACATGTAATCAGAAAGGAAAAATGATACTTGTAGGGTCAAAATTCAAGAGCTTATTATCAGATGATATTCATCTGTGGAGCCTAGATTAATGGTTTTCTTTTTAAGTCTAATGCACCATTAATTGCAAGTTAAACTTTTCACCTATCAAATATAAATTTCAAGTTGCTATGCTGCAATTTGGAAGATTGTGCCACATTGCTTAATGTGGTGCATTTGGAGGGAGAGAAATGCTTGATGTTTTGAGGGTTGTAATCGGTCTATTGTTGAGCTTAAATCCTTTTTCTTTTTTTGTTTGCTGGAATGGGGTTAGAGCTGTTTCAGCTTTCTCTTGTTATTCTTTCTTTGATTTGTTAGAGCTATGCTCTTGGAAATGTTGATGTTGGTTTTTCTTTGTATACCCCCGTATACTTGGAAGTTTTTGCTGTTTTAATAAAGATTGTTACTTATTAAAAAAAAAAAAGTTTGCAAGTTATACTTTTCCTGGTTGAAGTCAGCATTTATGGTTTGTTTTGTATGTTAAATGATTGATTTAGACACTTTTTTTTTTTTTTTGATAAGTAAGAATGATATATATACGAAAGGGTGATAAGTAAGAATGATATATATACGAAAGGCAAAAACATAAAAAGACATTAATTACAAAGAAAGAGAGTTAAGGAATAGAGGAAGAGAGTCACTAGATGTGAGTCCCCAAGCCCTAGCTCAATCAAATAGGGAACCGGAAAAGAGAGTCACTAGAGTAGCCTTTTGTTATGCTGGTGCTAATTTGCATCTAGCAGTTTTTTTAATATATTTTTTCTTACCTATCAAAAAAAAAAAAATATATATATATATATATATACACGAAAGGCTACTCTATGCAAGAGAAGCGCAAAGCAAACCAGAGAATTACAAGAAGAAAAAAAAAAAAAGAGGGAAAATACATAAAAGAAAACCAAACAATAGATTAATTACAAAAGAGAAAGAGAGAGAATCATTAGTCGTGAGTCCCCAAACCCGAGACCAATCAAAAAGAGTTTCACTAAAAGAAGCAAGTATCTGATCACCAGAACTATCTAAATTCTCAAAAGTCCGTCGATTCCGTTCCTTCCAAAGATACAATAGTATGCACAATGGAACTAAATTCCAGATATGAGATGAATACTTCTCCAACCAATTCCACCAGCCAAAAAGCAAATATGGAATCGATCTAGGTATGACCCACGACACTCCAAAAGTTATAAAAACAAAGCTCCATAATTGATAAGCTATCTCGCAATGAAGAAGTAAGTGGTCCACCATCTCCCTATAGTGTCGACACATAATGCACCAGTCCACAAAATCCAAGCCCCCCAATCTTAGGTTATCACCCGTTAGGATCTTATTCCAAGCTACACACTAAACAAAGAAAGAAACACGGCTAGGGACGTTAACTCTCTATATACCTTTCCAAGGGAAGACACTTGAGGGTAGGGGTATTCAGCCAACCTGCCAAAACTGACCCAACCCAACTCGCGGGGTTGGGTTAGTTTTTAGGGCTTAGTGAGTTGGGTTGGGTTGCAAAAGGTTTTTTTGATAGCGGATTGGGTTGGGTTCGGGTTACAAAATTCCAAATCTGCCAAACCCAACCCAACCCATCCATATATTCATTACCATTTTTTTATTACTTCATGGTAACGAAATTTAAATTTGCTGAAAGCATTCACAGTTTGTTCTTATGGTGTATATGCGTACTAATTTCATATACCAGTCATTTAAAGAGTCCTTGGAAAAAATATTAAACCATTTAAAAGTGAATTCACTATTCCAAAACTGTAGGTAGCTTTGTATTACCCCCTAAGGGATCCCCAACACACGCACACACACAAACTCTCCCTCTCTCTCTCTCTCTCTCTCTCTCTCTCTCTGTATATATATATATATATTGACGGCCTAGGATGTGGCAATAAAAAATGCAGGCCATGCAAAGTCTCCAATGGATGCTAACTGGTGTTGGACTGCTCAGAGAGAAAAGACTAATTGTTTTACACCTTATTTGAAAATTGAAATGGTTCATGTTATTAATTTGAAAACTGGCTTATGGTTAGTAAAAATTATTGGGGAATGATTATTGCAGGACTTGCTGTAAACAGAGTTAAGTGGCAGGCCATAAGAGTGACACTCTTATGGCCTGCCACCTGACTCTGTTTTCAGCAAGTCCTGCAATAGAGTTCACAGCAAATCCTTCCCCAAAATTATTTAATAAACCATTAATTGTGAATATTTAAATGATAAAATTTAGTTACAAAACTTGTTATAGCCTAAGGCTACAACTTTATTTAATAAAATAAACGTTATTACATATTTTGAAAATCTAACCGTTAAATTGCATGTTCTACATGCTCTTATTACACATGCCATATTTTGTGTCAATCGGATATTATTTACTATATAATTTATAAGTTTATATATATGCATAATTTTAAACTATAAAAACTAGCAATTTAAACAATTTATTGATGAAATAACTATTAATCTTTAATTTTTTAGAAATTTTGCAAGTATAGAGGATATAAGAAGAAAATATAATTTAACGGTGAATTTTTCAAAATTCACTTCCAATAAAAAGATAATAAGTAAGTTTGTAGCCTTTAAAACTTTGCCTCTTTTACTTTACTAGCAAAGTCAACCTTAATTTTAAAAGTTGTGTTTGCTAAACTGTAGAACTAACCAGCTATGAATGAATAATATAATTAGTTTTAAAATATTTATTCTTTAAAAATTTTAAGAATATAGAAATTTATCATAATTTGTTAATTGGCATTTTTTTTTTTTTTTGAGGGGATAGCATCCAAATTTAGTGAAATGGTGATACCTGTTTTCATAAAATGATTAAAATGTAGTAAAAATGTTAACGAATACTTTAAGAGTATTGGTTTAGGAAATATTTTTAGAAATATTTTATGGGAAAAGAAAAAAAAATTAATTTTTTGATGGTTATATATATATATATATTCCTTATATAAAAATTTTGTAAAAACTTTCCTAAATTGATTTATTAACAAATGCTCTAAGAGCACCTCATTAACATGACCCTAAAATGTAATTATTGCATAGTTTAGCAAACCCATAATAAAGATAAAAATTAGATGTAAGTTGGTCTTAAAAATAAGAGAAATGAAAGTTAAACGAATTTTTAATTTATACGTTATAACTGAGTTTGGAACCACAATGAGCAGAGTTTTAAGTTTGCTATACACTTTCATTACGTTTGATCAAGAATAATGTCATTTGCACTTTTTCACAAAAGTTGCTGGCAATTTCCACTTCTGCAATAAAATTTTGCATTTACATAGAATAAAACAAATTTGATAATTGGATGTGATGTCAATAATCAACAATGAGAAGAAAATGGCTAGTAATTGAATTAACTCACGAGGTTGGTAAGTTGGGGAATTTATATAGGTTGGTATATAGCTATTGGCTTATTGCAACATGTCTCAAGTCTCAACATATTCAAAGGATTTGCTAGTCATTGTCAAATGGCCTAGTAACACATTATGTGGGGAAGTGAGGACGTCCTCGTGTGCACAGTTTTATAAAATTGATAAATTTTAATTTAGGAACACAATATTTTTTACAATTTTTGATAATTGTAGTTACATCATTTTCATAAGGATTCATCATTGTTAACCTACTAATCATAATAAATCATGTTAGTATTTATGAAAAATATTGTATTCCAATATTTAGGCTCTATTTAGAATTTGTTTATTTTGCTGAAATTGAATTTTTTTTTTTTTCCTGAAAGTACTGTAGATAAAGGTAAAAGTTAGCTGAAATAGTATAGTAAGACTTCTGAATAGTACCAAAAAGTGTAATGAGATCCATATATAGTAGCAAAAATAAGTTGGTAAAAATAATTTTGCCAAACAAACACTTATTATTACAAGTTTATTGGATAATAAATAGTTCTACTAATAGGGTTTTCTACTACTTTTCATAGTAAAATTCTTTTTTTTTTACAAGGATAATAGTGGTTGAGTACGCCCAATTACAGAAAAAGAAAAAAGAAAAAAAAAAGTAATAATAATATACCAAATTACTTAAAAATAATGTAGCACGTGGAAAATTTGACATATAACATATGTGGCACCTAAAAATCAACAAAAGAAAATTGAGCACTTTTGATCCACGTGTTTGGCTACTCCACTTTTGTTGCAGCCGAGGCCACGAGATCGTAAGCTGTCCAAATGTCTTTATATGAAACTAGCGAACACTTTTTTAACACATTACAAAAATCCAACAAACTTTCCTGGACGCTGGAGCTAAACTTGCATTGAGGCGGCGGTGAATACTGTTAGGCAACCCAAAAAAAAAGCACCAAATTTGTGTATCAGATTCAATGATTCATCCCATCTTTAGGTCATTGCATTTGTAATTTTTTTTTCCCCTACTAAAATATTGGTTCCATCCATAAAATTTATACTACGTTCGTTTTTTTTTTTTTTTTTTTGAACTTTAAAATGTTCGTCATTTTGTTTTTAACATTTTTAAAAAGAATTTCCTAGTCATTTTACTTTTTCTTTACAAAGAAACTTGGAGGATGGAAATGTTCTAAGATATCATGCCATAAATACAATAGCTTTTTAGATATTATATATGATTTATGAGTTTTAACTCAAAATAGAAATATAGTTGTATGCTCTAGAGAACACAAAGATTATATGGTTCAACGGAGGTTTTAGCAATTATATCTCTACTATAATCTCAATTTATCAATCACAATAAATCTAATATCCAAGAAACTAACCGTATAATAAACCATAATTTTTTGACTTGTAGTACAATTATTAGTATTATTGGTTTGCACTTGATTGGACTTGAGTTTTGACTATGAATGGTTTCGACACCTTTAACATAAACAAAAACAAAATAATATGAGATTAAAAGAGTGTGATTTATTTATATAATCTAAATGTTAAAGGTGCCTTTAGGGCATTTATTAATAGACTATTTTAAAAAAAAATTAATACAACTTTTATAAGAAATATAAAAAACTTAAAAAAAAAAAGTTTCCAAAAATATTTTATAAATGAATTCCCTTAGAATATACGATTAACTTTTTCCATAATCTAATAATTAAATAACCTAAATTAGAAAATATAAATTCTCCCGATCTTTTATCTAATAAGTTATTCATTTATTTTACCAAAGAAAAAAAAGAAGAAAAAAAGAAGAAGAAGATGAAATTATACACTCATGCTCATAAATGGTAAAAAATTGATTGCGTTGAAAGTTGAAACACGGGTACGTAGAAAGGGAGAGGAGGCAACGGCATGTCAATCCAAGCTTCAAGCATGGCGTATAACTATATAATATAGAATCAGACAGAACCTAATCCAAAATAAAACGTGGGAGCAAATGAATGCCATGCTTCTTTCCTATTTAAAATAACCAGTGCAGTCTTTTTTGTTGTAAAGAAAGAATAGGAAAATTAATTGCAATGTCAAATGTTTGACAAATCATCGAACTTTTTGGTGTCACCAACCTTTCAAACTTGAGAGTCAGAGCACCATTTACATTTGGATGGTTTTTGCATTACTTATGGAGTTTGGGCTTTGGACTTGGAGTACTCTACCAACCATTGTTATTAAACTAGGCCTGGCTAGGCCAGTTGGACCAGAAACTTGAGCAGAAGATAAGTTGGACTGGTTTTTCTTTCAATTGGATTGGAATTTTTTTCTCTAAAAAAAAAAAAAAAATTGGATTGGAATTTGGTTCTGACCAAAACTTTGTCAAACCCATTTGGTCTGTTTGTCCAAGTCTATTTTTTTAACAAAGTTTGCCCAATGGCCCACTTGTTCAACTAGTCACCAAATAACCCAATCACTTGTGTGGTGTGGATCAATACTAGAGCTCTGTTAGTAGCAGTTGTAGCAGCAATTCATAATTTGTTATCAATTTTTATACTAAATTCTACTTTGTTAAAGGCAATGGAAGTCTTTACCTTAATTCTACTTTATTTACCTCAGGGTATTGAGTTTGTCCGATTTTGCTTTTAAAGGAGTTGAAAAGTTCTTTGAGAGAGATAAAACTCTTTTAGTTGAAATTGTTAAACATTTGACAATTTCGCCAAAGATGCTTGAATCATCTCAATTTGTAGTTTATAGTTCTATTGAATCAACTTTGAAGTCGTCCCAGGTCCATCGGATATTGCTTCTGGAGGAGTTTAAAAGTGCTTTAAGAGGGTTAAAGCCCACTTAGGTTAAATTGTCAAACGTCTGGCAATTTCACTAAAGAGTTTTAGAGGGATTCTTAACACTGGAGTTTGAAGTTTTTAGGAAAAAAAACCTCTACGACTCATAATTCATGTTTTATAAATCTGTAACTTTAAAGCACTATTCAGTGTAATTTGCCAAAAACTTAGAACGCTAAAAAGCTTTTTGTTAAAATTTTATATCACAAAAACTCAATAATTATAGCTCTATGGTTAAACTCTACTTCTTATAACAATGCTAAATGAGTCTTTAATTGAAATTATTATTACTCCTCAGCAAAAAAGAAAAAGAAAAGAAATTATTATTACTCCTAAGCTCATGAGAGCATTCTTGGGCTCTCTCTTTTTCTCTTTTGTTAGAGTCATATTTTCTATGTAATTGGCTAATCCTTCAACAAAACATACTTTACTTGTAATTTGATAGATCTAAATTGGGTTTAATGTATAAAGAAGTATGTTATTCACACATATCAGGTGGTATCATTAAAGACATGAAGTTTTATCCAAGAAACAAGTGAAGAAAAGTTGATTTATTAAAGCTTGACACAAGCCCAACATTAGCTGCTATCGAGGATTAATGGAGAAGCTCGACACAAGCTCGATCTGTCGAGAACTACGAAGTCAAAATTCTCAAATCTAAATTTCGACCCATGATGATTTGAATGATTAGGGTTTCTCTCTCTACAACCTTAGTCATATATAAGGCCTATTTTAAAAGTCATTAAGTACGAAAATAGAGACCTAGAACTCATATATTCTATGTGAAGCTACTACGTTTGTACATCTGAGAGTTTTGTAACCAAGTGCTTCTAATCTTCATTGTTTATGAAGTTAAGAACTTTGTAGCCAATAACAATAAATCAAATTGCTGGAGTTGGTCACGTACTGAGATCTGTGCAAAAGAGTTGGTCACAGATTGAAGATTTGTGCAAAACAAAGAAGTCTACTACAAGATAAAGTTCAATTCGGTATTGTAGCAAATGTTCAACTATAGATTAGTATTTTGAGATAGTCCAAAGTAATGGTAAGATTCCTCATACTTGTAACTATTTGATTATTGATTAGTGGATTCTTGGAAGTTGTGACCTTAAATTTGCGAAAGGTTTTCCCCATTTATCAACAGATCATCGTGTTAATTTATTTTCCGATGCACTTAATTTATTTGGTGATTTGTTGGCGCCTCAACGATTTGCGTGTAATTTGACCTAATTAATTAACTTGGGTAATTGAATTAATTAATTGAGGTCATTCTATAACCCAATAAGTGGTATCAAAGCGGGCACACTCTGATTAGGCTTTTAATCTATATTGTGTTATACATTGACCTTTATTGTCATGGATACAAATTACATGAATAAATATTTTTCTAATAATATCTCTTGTGATACTAACATTGATGCTCTCTAGTTTCTCAGTACATGTAAGTCTCAGGACATGTAAGTTTGACAACTATATATATAGAGTTGAGTTTAAGTTACATATAGTGTAACTCTAAGTAATATTATATCACCCAATAATTTTTTATAAAATTCATATTTTGGAAATCTTACTTATGATTACATGTTCTATATGTTCTTAACATGCATGCCAATTTTCATGTTAATCAGATGTTATTTACCATTTCATATATATATATATATATATATATGAGATGGGTTTCAGTTAAAACGAATGTAACCCTTGTAAAGTTACACATTTTTTTACACTGTAGACTTTAAAAAAATCAAACATTTGAAAAAACTTCATTAAATGTTATTCCTTTTTCCCATGATACCTAATTAATATTATAATTTTTTTTTATCTCTCTCCTTATTAATTTCTCTCCTCTTATTCTGTTCCCAGCTTTCTCCGCTTCTATACCTAAGTTATTTTCCAACCGCCGATCAAATCATCGGACCACTGCAAAGCCAACAAAAAACGTCACCAACAAACAACCAAGCTAAATCTCAAAATTCCAAAAATACTGTGTTGGGCCAACATGTGGTAATTTCTAAAATACGTTGCAATGGAACACCTTTGTTGGCTTCTTTCTCTCTTATTGAACTCGGTCCCAGAGAAGAAGAGGAATTTATAAAATCTTTTTTGCATCTAATTCATAGGAACAAGAAAATGCAACTATTTACACAACAAAGTAAGGAAAAGATGAACTATATATATATATATATATATGTTTACAAAGGTAAAAGGGAGGGATGAGTTTAGTTATTAAGGAACTAAACCCGTCCCAAAAACTTACCCACAAAATATACTATGTAGAAGAAAGGAAGAGGCTTTTTCTGTAGGGTTTCCTAGAGAGAGAGAGTTTTTTTTTTTTTTTTTAAAAATTTTCTAATGGATTTTTTTTTACCTCTCTCTCTCTCTCTCTCTCTCTCTTCTTCTTCTTCTTCTTCTTTTTCCTCTATTTCTTACACAAGTTCTACATAAATTTTCTATCCCACTTTCTCATCAATTTTTATATAAACTCTACATGATCTTTCCAAAAGGAGGGGGGGGGTGATTTATAGGAAAAGTGAGGGAAAGGGTGGCTAGCATTAGTGTACCATGGTATGCTAATGCTAGCCACCCCTTTCAAGGGGCAGCTAGCATTGGTGTACCCTATTGCACCAATGCAAGCTCCATTCTTATCCGCTACATCATCTGCCTGGGATGGCAATGGGGTGGGGCAGGTCCGAAGAATGAGGTCTTCACCCCCGCCCCGCATGGTTTTGTCTTACCCCATCTCTCCCATTGGGGCCCCGTGAAGCTCCGCCCCACCCCATAAAACTATACTACTTGTTAATTTGCCCACAACTATTGCAATTATTTTCAATAAAATCTGTTTCGTTAATAAAAATATACTTGAAATTAAAAATAAATTTATCCCATCAAATCAAATTAATTTTTAGCAAAAATTGAATAATATTATTAAAGTGTTTAATAAGACAATATCACCACAAAAAAAAAAAAAATCTCATAATACAAAATCAATGATTCAATAGTATATAAATTTGTTTATAATAAAGACAAAAGAAAATGTTAACATTGGTACCTTATTTCCAACCTTGCTAGAGAAAAAAAAGGGAAATCTTTGTTGGGTAGAATAAAATAATTTGATGATATTTTTATTTAAATAGAATGGTTTAGGGTATGAAAAATTTACAATTAAACCCTTATCAATATAGGGCGAGGCGGAGCGGGTTAGGTCTAAAAATTCTAAACCGATCCTCGCCTCGCCTTGCCTTGCCCCGCCCCATGGTGCGGGACTAAAATCTCTCCCCATCCCCACCCCACAACCTTTGCGGGGCGGGAAAAACTCACATGGGGTGAAGCGGGAAGGGATGGGGCAAAATTGCCATCCCTACACCCGCCCTGACAACATTTTTCATTTTTTTTCTTTTTTCTAATTTCTGTCCTGATAATTTCACGTCTGTTTGGAGGCCTTTCGACATTTTCTTCAAATTTTGTATGCATGGAAAGATCTGGATGTCTAGTTTCCAATAGTTTTGACCTCATTCGATTTGGAGCTACAATCGTCGAGATATCACGCTTGGAAGGAAGGTGACGCAAAGCTGAAAAATTCTGAATGTCTTCCCTTGAAAAATTTATATCTTTTAATCCGGTGCCGATATCGTTGAGCCCTTTTGGTGAAAATTAACTAAGACCTTGTTCTTCAAGATGGTCTAGCCTATTCATTCCAGTTATTGCCCAATCGGTACATTTCTTTGCGCGAAGCCAGATAAAAAACCATCAGTTTTCTTGAAAAATACAATGAAGACTTTATTAGGATTTAGGTATTTTTGTGATATCTCATCCATTTTAACTCTAATTTTGGCCTATAAACTATTGTTTCTAAGAGAAAAATAGGCCCTACGAAACGGTCCAAAATTCAATATGATCCAACGGTAAGATAAAAAAGTCAACTTTTTTACCATACCCAGTTAGGCTTTTGGTTAGATTTTTTGTAAAATGGGTTTTTCGAATGTTGTGACTTTTTGATTCACCATTAAAGTATGTTGTATTTATTTTTACCATTTTTGGCTTTGAAATTCATGATTTGGCACATTTTATAAAAAATAAAAAAAAAATTATATTTTTCTGGCCTTTGTTTCGATGTGTGAATCAAAGCCGGACAAAATACGATATCGACATCTAGGACCTCGCCCTTCATTCTTGTGAAACTCCAAAAGTTCCTATAGTTGTTGAAGTTGTCTCCTTAAATCATCCATTTCAAAATCTCGATGATCCGTCTTGTGTATCTCACCATTGTTTCCATGTCAAAGATGTCCAGCCATTGAACCAAAACTCTAATACCAACTAATACCGAATTCGTATGGGGCAACCCAAACTTAACCAATATGATAAATGAGGATATGCTGGATAAATATATTTTATATTTTTTGGTTTTATGGGATAAGAAAAACACTTAATAATTTAAAGGATAGATAAGCTCACCACCAAAGTAAAGCTAAAGGGAAACAAATAACACCACCCAAAAGAATTTAACTAAGGATACAAAATTATTTTGGTTCACCACTCTATGGGATACAGATTAACACCACCCAAGAGATACAGAAACTGATACTCGCTACCCAAAAGAATCCACCCAAGGGATTAGAGATAATTTAGAAGAAATTTATCTTCTAAAAAACACAAGGTTTTTAATATGAAAATACACTCTAATTTTTATTTAATTCAGCCAAAAGGCTTTAATATAGCTTGGAACAACCCCCAAACGTAGGAAAACAAAAATAATAATAAATACATTCACTTAATCTGACCAAAGTTCTTGTTTGTCTAGGAACTTAGAAACACAATAAAGTATTTGTTTGCCTAGGAAAAATAAAACATAAAGTTTGATTTATCCTAGACACTAAATAAAGACTATTTGACTTTATTAATACTAAAAGAACGTTTTAAAATAATGGGCTTTTGTTCTGATCTTCAAGGAAAGTTTTTGCACTGGACTGATATCACATTAGGCTTGCTGGATCTTAGACACCAGATCCTTATTGAATTTATTCTGATGTTCTAATACGAAGGATCTGTTTGGATACCGCTTATTTTGCTGAAACTAAAACTTATTACTAAAAGTACTGTAGATAAAGGTAAAAGTTAATTGAAACAGTACACTGGGGCTCATAAATAGTACCAAAAAGTGCAGTAGGACCCATGAATAATAGCAAAAATAAGCTAAATAGTGAAATAATTTATAATTTTAATTGCAATCCAAACGCACGCTAAGTAGAACTAAATAAAAGTTATCTATAAATAATTATCAAATAGCTCCATGGTGCAAGAACTCCCAAGTAACTATAAAGGGTAATAGGCGAACCATCTATCAAGCATGGCAGCACACTCCTTCTGCTTGTATTCTGCAGCTATGTGACCCCCTCCCTGTACAATAAGAAAAGATATTGTAAGCACTTATTCCAATCCATCATGGGGAAGTCAGGTAAAGGGTTTTTCTTGCCTTTATGGTTGCAAATGTTAGAACATAGTCATTTTCTGAATACTCCTCGGTGTATCTAATTGAAACAGGTAAGTATAAGTAACTGACTTTGGGCTAATTGTACATATCTCAAACTTAAGAACAAAAGGAATAAAATGCATCATTTTTGCAAAATTTAACACCAACCCTGCAACTTGAGCATCAACAAACCAGGCTCGCCATGCATCCATTAAAGTCATATTAAAAGATCTTATCCATTCTCGTGTGCCAATGTGTGGAATAGACATGTCATGATCACCACTGTGAGAATTCAAAAATGAAATTTATAAGAAGAGCTGAAATAACTCAGGACTACTGGTCCCTAAAAACGTGATATGGACAGAATGGAATCATCTTCATTTCATTTTAAATGGACTCAATTTCTAGAATCTGACAATGTACGGAGTGTCATGTCATAATGTAGTACTAGAGATACCTTTAGATTTGAAATTTAATTCATGAATCTATTTCAATACCCTCTTGCAGTCAAGTGGTTAAACAATTTTAACTAGTTCCTACTTCCTACATCATTATGTTGCTGTGGCCATTAAGCTCACCAATTCAACTGTATTCTGGTTTCCTCAGCTATCTAGTGAATTTATAAAGCTTAGATAGCTTTCTGAACCATGTTTCTCATAGGACCACAAAACCTAAATAGTTTACTAGAGTTAATATGCTATTTAATATATATTATATCTGTATCCAGTTAATGGCTGAGATTTGCACATTTATGAGGTAAATTTACCTGTATATCAGAGCTCTTAATTCTGCTTGAGTAAAATTTTGGTGATAAGCAATAACACTTGAGAACTCCTGAGTGTAAGACAAACTGCTGTTGCACATCTTCCATTGGTCCTTTGTTCCCTAATTAGCATTATACAGTTCTTGTTTAGTGAATTTTTTATAATGGAATATTATAACTCATAACTTTCACTTACCTCTCGAATATGAAGAGCTTCTTGGACAGTCTTATCGTTTGCCCAGATGCCAGAAAGAACATGTCGATAATTCTGACAAATAGTAAATAAATTAAGTATGTGTTGAACTCATTTAAGGAGGTAAAATGCTGCTTGCACAAGTAGAACAAGAAGATTGAAATGAAGAAAATCTATTTCAAGGCTAAGATTTTATTTCCTGGATCTTATAGTATATAGAATGCTACGTCATTTTGAATGTTACATGACAATTCACTAGATGCATCTTTAGATTTGTAATATATAATTCAAACCATGAAATCGATCCATTTCAAATGGAGAGGATAAACTGCGCCTTTCACAAACACACATACATGCACACAAAAGCGAAGTCAAACACATGCGCACACATGCATATTAGAGAGTTACCCGACACCAATATGCAGAACCTTTTGGCTGTGAAAGGAGAAGATCTTTGGACTGTTTTCTTAGTGATCTTCTTTCGGAATTTGATTTCCAGGATGTCATTGAGCATGAAGGTTCCAAAACGTGTTGAAGATTTATTTCAAGGATTAACTGCAATTTTAAAAGGTCACTGATCCTCTCTGCCAAAGTTAGCTATATTGATGAAGACATTGTGAGACAACTGTGTCAGTTTGCTAACCTCTTTGATGATTAGAAGAGCATATTCACATTGTTCATTGCTTGAATCCACATTCACAAAATCGCCATTGCAGCTTGTTTTAACATTCTAGAATAGCATACGAGATTAGAGACTAAAACGATACCATAAAATGATTTAAAGGAAGTAACATCACGAAGCATAAAAAGGAAATGTAAAACAATGATCAAGTAATAGAAACATAAAATTTCAATCTGAAAGTGGAAACAATTTCTTTGGACAAGAACATACATATTTTGATGTATGCACCATCACTTCAACTGCTAAAATCTTATGAGCCTCAAGATTGACATGTTTATATTAATCCATGGGCTCATCTTAGAATTTAAAATAAAGAAAGTCATACAGTGCACAAAGTTTATATTTTTGCCGGATCTTAGAGAAGTGATTAATGGCAATCTTAAGGTGGAAGGCACTTGCCATCACACCAAGGCTTGACCTCTCTCATCTCATAATATATGGGGGTGGGGGGAGGATAACATAATATGAACATATGTCATCAACTCACCTCATAGAGATCATTTGGAATAAGACCTAAATGGTAAGCAAAGGAAATTCTTGAATTAGTATCAAGGTAAGTATCTGTTTTTGGGTTCCCAAGCACATAACCCTGTTCCAATTCAAAGTACATCACTTATTAGAATAACTTGCTTTTCATGGAACTCAAAATAAGAAAGAAAATAATTATACCTCTAGAATAAAGGAGATAAAATCTAAATTTACTGAACTAACTCGTGTTACAGAATTATATTACTTACTTTCAGATTCATGCGTGGAATGCCTTCAATTTCATTGCCTGAAATTCCATAATTATTAGTTGACCCAATGTGAAAAAAAAATAGCTCACTCTAAATTTTAGACACTGGTTCTTATGAACATAATTTACCCTGTAATATTTCCATAACAACCAAAGGAACAGTTATGCCCGAATACGAATCGCCACCTATATAGAGTTGATTTGTCTTGAACTGTGGGTGCTCCACCATCCACTGCATTACAGCTTGAGATTTCATAGTCCGAAAGATTTGGATTAAAGTATTTGACATTTATATGAATCAAACAATCTAATACAATCCATCATGCTTAAATGTCTTAGTGAGCTTTTCAAGAAATATTAGATTAATAGTTAAAATGATTAAATTTATCATTTCTTAATAACTTAGCTTTTTGCGACAGTTGATAATTTATCATAATATCAGAACAGATGTTCTTGAGTTTATCGGACTTGTTTTTTTTACCAAAAAAGAAAAATTATTTATTATACACCTTTCTTAGAAACTCATAGGTGAGTACTGCTGATTTTACGTCCCCACTGGGGTAGCCTTCTGAGGTGTTTGAATAAGAAAATCCTGTGCCAACCGGTGCATCCACATATATTATGTTGAGGCCCTGCAAAATTTGTTGCCACCCTTAAGTTACATGACGAGAAAGTCTAAGATTATATATATTTGCTGTACAAGTCTAAAATTCTACGTGAACAAAAAAAAAAAAAAAACAAATTCAGTGTACTTTCTGCTGAGATTAACTTCGTACCTTCGTCCACGTGTATGGGTTCAAATGAAGGGAAGGTAAGCTCCCATTGTAATCAGAGTAAGTGAAACCCAAAGGACCTGCACGAAATTGAAAATAAAAAGAAAGTGGCAAGGCTTTTAATTTTGTAAGCATCATCAATATGTCACACTTTTTTTTTTTATATATATATAATTATATTATTGAAGTAATACTAATCACACATCCTCACATGGACTGAAAACTAATTAGTATCTTGTCCTAATAATAAAGAATAATTATCATAAAGAGAATGTTTTGTATCAAAAAAAAAAAAAAAACATAATCACTCAGCAAACTATTGTGGACTTGGGTCACAGAAACTCAGCCCAACAAATGAAACTCAAAGGCCGAAGCCTACCAAGTACCAAGTACCAACCCTGATTTTGGTCTGGGCCTGGCAGTCGAAGAAATAAAACAAATTTAAGGAATGTCAACAATGACTAAGAAGTGAGAGGACAAGGACACTGGAGACCCTAACTGATCTCTCTCTCTCTCTAAAATATAATAATCATGAGCACATTTAGAATTAAAGAAATCATGCTTTTCAATTTTGGATAATACTAAAAGGTATATAGACTATAGGCAAAACTACAATGTCAGTTCTTTAAGTTTACCTAGTGAGTGTTTTTTGTCTTTAAAGTTTTAAGTGAATGCTATTGGTTTTTGAGATTTAAAAAATGAGTATTATTGATCATTCTATTAACTTTCATTAGTATTTTTACTTATGTGGCTAATGGATTAATGAAGTGACATTATTTAAGTGACATGGTAGTTTTTTAATATTAAAAAATTAAAGGCATATTCTAATAAAATAACCAACACAGTAAAACTGACCGGTAACCTAAAGAGTCCCAAAACCCCACCAATAGCGCCACCATCCCCAATAAGACTTCCAAAGATCATGATGTGAACACCACATCCTCGAATCTCTTGGCTATATGCAACAACAAGAAGAAATTTTGCACTTAACAACATCACCAGAAAATGAAGCAAATTTTGCTTGAAAAGTAATAAAAAGACTTTAGCTACCGACACTACACTACTGCTTCAAATTTGACATACCCACCACAGTTTAAGCTTTTTAAATTCAACTTTGAACATTAACTCAATACCATATAACTAAAAGAAAAATAAAATAAAATAAAGACCCACACTAGCAATAAATTAAAACTAAGATTCGAAGACCCACACTTCCCATGGTATCTTACTTCAAAATTTGAACAGAGACCCACACTAGAAATAACAAATCAATGTCAAGATGAACTTTTCATGGGGAAATTCGATAACATCCTAGGACTTTTGGAGGACCTCCATATTGTTGGGGATAGTGGCGCCATGGGTGGCTGGGCAAAGTACAGGGACGGTGGATGGCGGGGCAAGAAAGGACTTATTGGAACTCTTTTAGGTGACCGGCCAATTTGGTTGAGTTGGCTTTTTTTTTTTTTTATAGATAAAACGACTGAACTATATTAGTAAACGTAAACAAAGTACACAAGTATAAAGGAGAAACACCCAACTGTGTTTACTCCATAAAGACAAAAAAAATAAACAAACCAAACCAAACAGAGGAATACAAAAACTAACAAGAAAAAGCCATCCCCATTCGAATTTTTTAATATTAAAATACTGCCATAACACTTAAAAAATGTTACTTGTTTCGTTAGCCACGTTAGCAAAAATGCTAACAAAAGCAACAGAACAGAAAAACTAATAATGCTCATTTTTCAAACTTCAAAAACTCATGAATCAAAAACACTTAATTAGATAAACCTCAGACACCAATATTATATTTTCGCTTATTATATATATTAAAGGCCTTTCTAAAGCTGCGCAAGATTATGCAGTAGTGCAAAAAAAAATACCACTCTCATAAAAGAATGCCAAGAGAGTAGAACAGCCAGGGCCTCCGGTAAGCCAAAGCACAACAGGGTCTTGTGCTGGACTCCTCTGAGACTCAACAAAATAGTAAAATAGCTGCACATCTTCGGTGTTCCCAACCCCAATATATCTGCCACCAAAAACCAATGTCAGTGGTTTCTTTTTAATACCACTCGAACCCCCAGAGCTCAATGTTGTTACCAACAGATTGCATTGAACTTCTATGAAGTAAAAAAGCAACATTACGTGTATTTTACTTGTTAAAAAAGAAGCTCACCCAGTTTCAAGTGTAAACGGGAGATCACCAGAATAACCCGGTAGAGTCTTGACAACTGAACCTGACATTGCAATGCCAGCTGAAAGCAATAGAACCAAAAGTTGCAAATATTGCCTAGGTAGGAAACCATTTGAGTTCAACATCGTCTCTGGTGAATGAAAAAATGGGGGAAATTAAAGGGAAAGGAAAAGGGTAAGACCAGCTAGCTTTAGGTCTATTGTGTATAGGAACAAGCAACTTAACTTTTTCGAGTAAAAGTAAAATCTACGTTTACAAAGACCTGCCATCTGTACCTATTATAGGACTGGGGCTTCACTTTACTTTTTCATGATATTAAAGTCATTCACAACGTGGATAGGTACAACTAAGGTTCTCTCTACTTGCCATTCAAACTTATGAACTATCAATCTGAATATGTACAAAATTAGATAGGTTTTAGGATTTGTGCCCTTTAAATCCTATTGTATGATACTATGTATGATATTATATATGATATTATGTTGTAATTAATAAAATTATTTTATATTATTTAAAATAATGGTAATATGAATATTTGGATATTATCATATAGTCTACAAGATGCATAGTATGTGATTTGTGTGATTTAGTTTAGTCACAGAAAATATAAATCGCAAGTTCTTTATAAATTCAGAATTTTAGTTTGTAGTTAGTGATGAAATTGGGTATTTCATCTGCAAAGACTATAACATATTAACTAAGATGATTTGTCTTGATCATGGAAGTGGAGATTTCTAGTTAATATATTGATATGTTTTAAGTGTTAAGACATATTGAACTAGACCGCTGTGAGATTTATTATTCTACTAATGACTGTCAAATAAATAACAAATTTCATGACTTCTATTTACATAAAATCTTAATCCTGAGAGAATAATGAATTTGATCATGAAATGTAAGTTGTTTTGATATATCAAGAGTAAGATCTGAAGTCACGATCAAAACCTCAGTATGTTGGGCAGCCACATTTAATGTTGAAAGAACATATATTCACAAGATGGAATTCATAATCTCTTAACGAAGATATAAAATATTCCTTTAAAATAAGTTTAATGAGTTTGGTTATTCAGAATGTTAGGCTTAACTAGTTTAGTAAGAAGTTACTAAAGTATATATATTTATGAAATTGGATTTCATAAATATATGATGAATAACTTAAAGGACTAAATTGGGTACTTAAGAATTAAGATGTAGTAATCTTTAAAGTGATAATCAACATTCATGACTTTGTATTACTACGAATATTTTAATGAAGGGGTTGAATGTATAATAAAGTCTTGGGATATAATTTATTAATAAGGCCTAGAGTGCAATTATATTTATATAGTGGTATTAAATATAATTAATGGTAATTTTGGACTTCTCAAGAGTTGACAGAAAAGCCCAAAACCCATTAGAGCTAGTGTCTTATTTGTTCCTTTTGGTCCCACTCTAAGCCATATACTAAAGCTTAATTGGAATGGCCCAAAAAACTAGCTCAATTAGATAATCAGTTATATATAAGGAGAGAAACATACAAAATTTTCATATGTATGAAAATGGTGTTTATGTGAGTGTAAGCCACTCTCTTATTTTCGCTTAAACATATACGTGTAAACTGATTGAGAGACCATACTTCTTGGGTAAAAGTGAAATTAGAATGAAGATTAAAAGTGTTCTCAAGTACTTCTAATCGTTGGTTTTCAATTTCACAGCACCAAGTTACACTATCTTGTTCTTAAATTCTGAAATTTACATAGTACATGTTATCAATTGCGAATGAAGTAGATCTGTTAATTTTTCGCTGCGTATGTTTTGTATGAGATACAAAACTGTATCTTTCATGTGTTTTTCCAACAATAGGTACAACCAACTTTTTTACATGTAGGTTCCATGCATTTATGGAAATGGAATGCACATTATTAATTAATTAGGTCCAGATGTTTTGAGTAAATGCAATACGGATTTTGTTAAGTTCTTGGCTAATCAGAATTTAGAAGAGAGAAGAAAGACAGTTACTTAACTAGCCTGCTGAGTTGAGAGAATTGAGAGAGAAGAGATAAGAGCAATTAGGTTAACAGTTGACTTTTCTGGATATTTCTCATTATGATCCTTATTAGTTTTATATACAATAGTATCACTTCTCTCCAAAATTGACAAACTAACTGACATTCCAACTAACACACTAGCACATGCCAGCAATCCTAATAGATTCTCTGGCAATCTCTTTTGGGTTATGTTAATGACGTCGTAAGGTGCCCTATTCGTTAAGATACTTGTTAACAGTAGCTTTTTTGTCCCTTTTTTTGTAATTTTTTGTCTTTTAATTTTGTAACTTTATAGGCTGTGGGACCAACTTCAAAGAAAGAAAAATAAAATAAAATAGACTGTGTGGTCAGTTTTATGCATTTTTCTCTATTTATCTAATTTTTTTATTAAGTGAGACATATATTAGTCCAACCTTAACAAGCACTACACAGTGCTTGTTAACATTTGCCATTTTTTTTTTTCCAAATTGCTTTGTCAGGCATCATGGTCCTTGTAGGTGTCTTGTGCTTTTATTTTAACCCCATTGTGAGCGCTCTTATAATTAATTTTGTTGATTGATTCTTTGAAGTTAGGTTGTATCTTTTTCAAAGCCAAGGTTTACACATGATAAATAAATTGGAAGGGATAAAAATTTGATGCGAAAGTGGAAGCATAAAAAGTAACACAAAAACACATGAAAAATTCTGTGGTTCAGCCTAAGGGCCTACTCCACAAAAGAAAACCTTAAGGGCTACATCTTTACCATAAACTCAATTCTTGTGTTACAATGAACCCAATTTGAGTATTTTTAAGAGGCTAAACCGTAGACTAATCATATATTAACTATGGTTAATAGACTTGGGGAAAATTTTGATATTTAGCCTTAATTTTTTAAATATATAGCCAAACAAACCCCTTTTTCAAAATATGTAGCAAAATACCCTTATTTTAGATTAGCAATGTCAAGTTTTATGCGTACTTTACCGCTTAAATTTTTTTGAAAATTTTGCGCAGAACTAGACATTAGGAATATCGAGTTCCACTTAAAAATACACATAGAACTCGAGTTCAAAAAGATTGGTATTTGCTAGATATTTTGAAAAGAAGATTGTTTGTGTTGGGTTATAGATTGACCCCAAATAATTAATTCAATTATCCAAGTTAATTAATTAGGTCAAATTACATGCAAATCGTGGAGGCGCACATAAATCACCAAATAAACTAAAGTGTAGTGGAAAAAAAAATTAATACAGTGATTTGTTGACTAATGGGGAAAACTTCTCACAAGGCAAAAACTCTATCGAGTGATTTTCTTCAGGTCACTACTCCCAAGAATCAGTAATCAAGAATCAAGCAATTACAGATACAAGGAATCTTACCACTAATCTGGACTATCCCAAAGTACCAACCTAAAGTTGAACCTTCACTCCAATCTCCAATTGAACTTGATCTTGGAGAAATTTCTTCCCTTTGCATGGATCCCAGTACGTGACTAAGTTTCCAGCAACTAATGTTTGTTGTTGGATGTAAAGTTCTTCACTTCAATACACGTTGAAGATCTGGAAGCACTTGGATACAAAACCCTAAGGCATACAAGAACGCAGTGGCCTCTCCAAAAGTATACGAGTCCTCTAATTGAGTCTCTGTGTTTCTGATGACTTGAAAAATAAAGCTTTAATAGGAGTTTAGTGAATGAAACCCTAGTAATCCAAGTCATCATAGGCCGGAAGTCTGATATGAGAATTTTGGATCAGCGTAGCTCGATAGATCGAGAGGTGTCAAGCTATTGTTGAGGTCCTTCATTTAATCTTGATAGATGCTAGTATTGTGCTCGATAGATATATATATATATATATATAAATATATATTCTTTAAAAAAAAAATCAAGACTGTTCATTTTTACAAATTGTTTTATTTTTTGTATTTAATGAAGTATTAGATCATTTATGATGTCATCATGGTTTGACCTTGGTTAAACTTCAGTCCGACTTCAAAAATCTTGAACATTTCATTTTTTGGGTTTTTATGAACAGTTCAGGTTTCGAAATCATACTCTCCATTACTCACTATATTACCTTTGCATGTAAAAAATTGGAAAAAATTGGTATTAGAATCAGGCAAGAAATAGTTATGGTTGGAACTTGGAACATAGCATATGTTCTTCACATTGAATGCCCAGTTCAACCAACTCACAAAAGTTATTTTTTTGGTAAGGAGTGAGCTTCAATAATCAAAAGCACAATGATGGAGGTGAAGAAGCAAATGCTAATGGTGGAAAGGCTCAGGACTACTTGACAATCTTTCTACCTCCTTATGATGTCGAATTGGACTCCCTCGTAAGGGGATGGAAAGTGGATTTCAAGGGTTGATTAAAGTTTTGGACTTCACCAGACTCCAAAGAAGGAGAAAGTACCTTTTTTTTTTTTTTTTTGAAAGAGTTTTAACTTATGGCAAGTATTGAATCCCAAATTTTTTATACAATCATCACAGACTTTACGAATTGAACTAACTGGAACCTACAGGAGAAAGTACTATTGACACTATTTAATTTGAAGGAAAATGCCAACTATATGGTTTCAGCCGCAAGGATGTTAGGCGTACGAATCAATCTCTGTTCTTATTTTGTGATATAGTTTTGGATGGTCAATGGTTTAGGATTTTTTCAAATCACAAATTAAGTTTGCTCAAGTGTTTAGTGGCGTTGTATAATTCTTTCCCAATTACTGTAAGGAAAAAATCATCAAAGATGTTCAGTATTGCTTGAAAATTAATATATTATTCCAACATGTTTAATTATCCCAAATGATAAGATTGTGGATTTAAAGAATTTAAAAAGAAGAAAGGACCTTGAGGACAATGGTGTTCATATAGGCGAAGATTGCTATGTCCTACTTTGATTTAAATAATGTTTAAAAAAATGTTGTGTTGACTGAAATAATGAATTAATTAAGAGTTTGGTGTTTATCTTTGTTTAATTGGAAGACAATAAATAAAGATATTCATGATTTTAAAGTACAACTTAGAGGTTCGAAGTTTCTTGAAAAAATCAGAGTAAATAGAGTTTATCGCAAAAAAAGTTAACCCCCCGCCTCGTGCGGACCCATTACTCAATCAATTATATTAGCACATAATACGTATGTAACTCATGGGAAAAAAAAAGCTTTTATTATTTAATTTAATTTGCTAGATTTGAACTTTATTAGAAAATGAGAATAAATGCCAAAGGTCTTGTAATTGAATTTGTACATCCCTATACACAAAGTTTTTAAAGGTCTAGAGAGAAGGATTTGAATTACGAAATTAGTAGCATGTTGTAATTATTTCTAAAAAATAATAATAATAATAAAATAAAATAAGAATAAGTTTCTTATCTTCAAATAAGAAATTTGAAATTCAAATTTCACCTATACAAAAAATTAATTGATGTTATGACCTATTGGTAAATAACAATTATCACGAATAGGCATTATATATTAAAATTATATCATATCTATAATAAATAAATAAAAAGGAAAAAATTCAATCCCTGACTTTGCAACACCGAAGCCTGATATTCGGTTGAACAACCAGTCCAAGTTGAAGTTAGTAAGGGAAAAAAAAATTTGGTTAGACATGAACTAAAATCCTTGTCCCATTAACCGTACTGTGAGTCTGGGACTATTATTATTAAGATAATGACAAACAGCCCCTCGCAATTTACTTCAGAGGACAATAATAGTAAAGTGTGCAAAATGTGTGGTACAAAGCATTAGTGACGTTCATGCTTGTCTAATATTGAGTGGGTTGGTGGGTGCTAAATTATTGCTCAAAACTCTAAACTCGAAACCTTCTTCCTTTCACACGTGGCCCACTTTCTGAAGATCACTCGCCCCCCTTCTTTTAAATTAGGGTAAAATATCATTTTCGTTCCTAAACTATTACAAAAGTTCGTTTTTCGTCCCTAAACTTTCAAAAGTTCGTTTTTCGTCCCTAAACTATCACAAAAGTTCGTTTTTCGTCCTTAAATTTTCAAAAGTTCTATTTTCGTCCCTAAACTTTCAAAAGTTCTGACGGAGTGCTGACGTGGCTTGACAGAGTGCTGATGTGGGAGGGACGAAAATCAATACGTTTGGAAAAGTTTAGGGACGAAAATAGAACTTTTGAAAGTTTAGGGACGAAAAACGAACTTTTGTGATAGTTTAGGGATGAAAATAGAACTTTTGAAAATTTAGAGACGAAAAACGAACTTTTGTGATAGTTTAGGGACGAAAATGATATTTTACCCTTTAAATTAAAGCTCAATAATTGGTATATCTTTATATCTCCATCACAATAAATCACACAGTATACAAATCAATGGTGTATTCGCATGTTAGTTTGTTTAAAACTTTTTCTTCTCTTTCTTTGTGTGTATTAAAATATTTAGTATTTAAAAAGTGTATTAAAATATTTAGTATTTAAAAAAAAGAATTAATAATGGATTCACACGTTCTAATGAATCTCTAGACTACTCTACAGAGTTATGGTCAACTGTATTCTACTTCTCCTTTCACTCCTTCAATCTAAACTAGTTAAAAAAATTCCTCCCATAATAATTAGACGACCATTGATTTGAAACCTCTCATTTCATACAAGGAAAAAAATTCAATTGAATCATCTGAGATTCTATTGGGCCTGCTGGCCCAAGGGGTACCCGGTCTCCTAATGACCTATCAACTCAGGGGTTCAATCCCCTGCATAAACACTTACCTAGCCAAAAAAAAAGAATCATCTGAGATTCTACATAATTCTTGCTTTTACCTGAGTTTTGCAAATTATAAAATGAGAAATTATCAAATTTGTGCTTGAGGTGTTTGGGAATGTTGAATTGAGGTTCACTACTTTAAGAAGAAAGGAATTTTACAATTCCATTGTATGATTTGTTATGTATTTTTCGTAACTTCATATACATTCCTTGTGCATGTCTTTAATCTAAATTATTAATATCACATTTAGTTGTTAGTTGTTACATCTATTAATTTGAATTTAAGAAGTTTAGGAATATATATATATATATAAATACATATAATCTAATAATCGTTGGATTACATATTCTCTATATTTTTAATAAGCATTCTAAATTTGGAATCAAATATTAAATATTATTAATTACTATTTGATCCACAAAGCTATCTTTTACTCAAAATTTTAAAATACAAAAACTTTAAAGTTATATTTTTGATAGATGAGATAGTTATTTATCTTTGATTATCTTGAAATTTGCAAATAGATATTGTAGGGTCAAGATTTGTAGCCCAGGCCCAAAAGATATGGAATGAGCCCAACGAACCCAATATAATGAATTTGTAGAGAGTGGGTGAAAGAGCTGGACTGATTGTGAATTAAACAATGTTCAATAAAGGTTCAACAGATAAATAAGTGCAAGAATAAACTTGAAACTTGAATAAATTGTTGTCCGAGAAGACAAACTTTTATTTATATAATTCTTAGAGTTACAGTAAACCTTCATTCTCTTTTCCTCTCTCTTTTTTCCAATCCCCCACACTATAAGAGGTCTCTTACACTTATATAGTTTTCTTTTAAACTATCTTGATCGTTCACTTGTTTTTCATCTAAACGTTCACTTGAGTATATGTTCCATCAGGTATCTTCGTTGGTTCTTCATGAGTGGTGGTAACTGAGACTGTACTGTTTAGGGGTATTCTCCACATTAATGCGGTCAGAAAAGTTACTGCAGTGTATTTAATGCGGTGGTAGCAGCTTTTCCTTTAGATATTTCACTGTTCTTATCATCTTTATACGTGCCTGAAATTTATCCTTATCGTTGGAATTACCAGGAAGGTCACCCAAACCTCCTAGGTACTTGCTTGACCGATATTCTTTATATCCGAGGAAGACACACTCTTCGGACTATATTCCTCGATCATTTCCTTGCATGATTCTCCAATCTGAGGCTTTTCTCAATCATTTACTACTCTTCGGACATACCCTAATCTTTAAATTGGGCTTAAGGCCCAATATATAAATTTGGGCTTTTAACCCCACAAATATATAAAAAAAAAAAAATTAAAAAAAAAAAAAGATATAATCCAACATTTCAATAAAAATAAAAAATTTGAGTGTTGTAAAGTCAACTCTCTCTCTCTCTCTCTCTCTCTCTCTCTCTCTCTCTCTCTCTCTCTCTCTCTCTCTCTCTTCTCTCTCTCTCTCTCTCTCTCTATATATATATATATTATATATACACACACACACACACACACACACATATATATATATATATATATGTATGTATGCATGTATGTATCAGCTAAAATATTAAATTTATTATAATGGTTGAAATATTACACCACTCCATAATTTTTACGGTAAATTATATAGTTAAACCCTACTCTTTATATCATATTTCAATTTAGTTTTTAACATTTTAATTATATCAATTTGGCCTTTAACTTTTCAATATCGTGCCAATGTTATCCTTTGATGAAAAAATATAATGTGTGAAATGGAATAATAAAAAATATTTTTCCTGTCACGTCAATTGCCAACTGTACAACCATGGTAGGTTAAAAAAAAAATTATGTTCACACGTGAGTCATATTACATCTCCTTAAAAGTTTCTAAAATTTCTAAAATCCCTAAAACCCAGCCCCACTGACTGAAAAAATCGTAATGCAACTGTCAAATCCTCTAAAGCTAATGGTAGGAACAACAACATTATCCTCGTTGATCAACCTCAACGTCACACCCCTTCTCTCCTCTTTCTCACCATCTGCACATTTCTCATTTCTTGTTGAAATCATGATGCATCAAAGAAGGAAACAAGCCAAACAAAAGAAACGAAAAAAGGTTTTTACTTAAAAAATGAATTTGGCTCATCCTTTGTGACTTTGTTAAATACTTAGATCAGCTTAGAAAATCATCAACGAATAATATTAGAATATATTATAACACCGATGAGAATCAATGCCAATATTAGATGGATTTTTAGCCTTTTAGGGATTTTAGAAATTTTAAAACTTTTAGGGAGATGTAATCTGAATCACGTATGAACATAAAATTTGGATTTTAATTTTAATTTTTTTAATCTAACGTGGCTACACAGTTGGCAATTAATATGACAGAAAAAATAATTTTTTATTATTCCATTTAACACATCAGATTTTTCTAAGGGAAATTGCATTGACCAAATTGACACAACATTGAAAGGTCAAAGAACAAATTGACATAATTGAAAGGTTAAATACCAAATTGAAATATGGTATAAAAGATAGGGATCAACTATATAATTTATACTAATTTTTTATTAGATTAATATTTTAAGAGCTCAACCATTGGAGTACATATTCTCTTTGTTCTTAGTAATTATTCTACATGCTAAATTTTGTATTAATTAGATGTTATCTACTATTGATCCATAAATTCATATTTTACATATAATTTTAAAATTAAAATTTTTGAATTTATACATTTTGTAATGAGATAATCACTAATCTCCATTTTGATATTTTTTTAGAGGGTAAATTGCAAATTATACCCCTAAAGTTTGGGGTATCTGAATTATATATCCTGGAGTTTCAGAATTTGGATTTTACACACTGAAATTTGAGATTATTTGGATATTACACCCTGACATTTCAAAATTTGGAATTTACTCCCTAAATTTTAAGGATGTTTGGATTTTACTCCCCATAGTTTTGGGATATTTCGATTTTACATCCTAAAGTTTTAGAATTTAAGGGTGTTAAATCTAAACGCTCCCAAACTTTAAGGGGTAAAATCCAAATTCTGAAACATTAGGGTGTAAAATCCAAACATCCTAAACTTCAGGGGGTAAAATTCAAATTTTGAAATTTTAGGGTGTAAAATTCAAACACCCCCAAACTTTAGTGGTGTAATATCCAAACATAGGAGCATTATAATACTATGTATTTTGAAAACTAAATTGTCAATACTCATTTAATTAAATACTATGTAACAGTGTAACATTGCAAAGGATTGTTTTTTTTTTTTTTTTCTTTTACAGTGTTTGTTTTGAAGTAAAATATTTGCTCAAAAGAAAAATATTTTTAGTCAACCAACTCAACCTAGGAAAAGTTGCATAAAATATTTTACACTTCAAATTTCGATAAAACATTTTACATTTGTTTCTACATTTCAGTCCTGATAACTCTCATGCTCTCTCCCTCATACGCACTCTCTCCCTTTTTGTTTTCTCTCACAACTCAGCCTGATCATTCTCTCCCAAAACCTAATAGCGCCACCCACTAACCTATGCCACCCACCAATGGCGCACTCTCCTCCCTCCTCTCTTCTCTCTCATGAAGTCATCGAAATCTGACTGCTGAGTGGTGGCTTGGGTTTTCGGTGGCTGCTCTGATCCTTTCGGTGGCTGTTCTGATCTCGCTGCCATTAGATTTGCTAGGTTGTTGGATTTTCAAATTAGATTCTTTGTTCGTGGGTTTTCTTTTTAGGTTTTTGATATGGTTTTAGGGGGTTTTTGTCTCTCTGATATGGATTTTTGGGTTGTTGGTGGTTGTTTTTCGGGTGGTTAGCGATGATTTGGTGGTTAGTTGTTGGTTTTTTGAAGCTGGTGGTGGTTTTTTGAATCTTTGGTGGTGACCAGTGGTGGTTTTGATGGCTGTTTTTTGAATGGTTGGTGGTAATTTGGTGGTTGGTGGTGATTCTGGTGGCTCTTGGGTGTTTGGGTAGGTGGATGATAGTGGCCGATGGGATGGAATTACAGTGGGTAGGTTTTTGCAATTGTTAGTAGTGGTTGATGGTGGCTGATTTATATTTGCAATGTGTAGATAGCAACACTTGCCAAACACTTGCAAATATTTACAGCAAGTGTTAGTAGACTATTGCAAAGAATTACTCCTATAATAACTTGAAAATGAGTCTTATTTAGTTATTTATAGTAATATTCAGGTAGATTAAAATTTTAATCGATTTTTTTTTTTTTCAAATATGGAAATAACTTACTATGGATAAAGGAGATCACTTGCCCATCACGCTGAAAATCACTCGTTTCTTTGGCCCATAGGCCCACTACAAATATCTTAATAAAGGCCTAAAATTTTGAGGTTTTTTTTTTTTTTTTTTTTATTTTATTTTACCCTCGTTTTGTTGGGATTAATTAACTATATTTGTTATTGGCCCTTTAGGCTCTGCTTGGGAGTTCATAAGGGAATGGAATGGAATGCAATGAGATAATCATAAGGGAATAGAAATGAATGAAATAGAATAGAATGTATATAAGGGAAAAGAATGGAATAGAATGGAATTAAGTAACCTTGTTTGAATGTTTTAAAATAAAGGAATGGAAATGAATGAAAATGAATGGAATGTAAGTAATTTTGTTTGGGAGCAACATGGAAGGAATGGAATGGAATCATTTTATGACAATATTACTATTAAACCTCTGTTTTAAAATAAAGGGTTGAATATATAGGGGTATTTTAGGAGTTTTAGTAAAAAAATCATTAAATCTAATTCTATTTCTTCTCATTCCTCCAAATTTCGGGGGAAATGAAAATTTGAAGTTTTAAGAGAATAAAAAGGAATGGGTGTTTTCTCCTACCCATTTCATTCCCTCCCACTTAAACTCTCAAACAAGGGAATGGACTTTCCATTCCCTCCATTAAAACTCCCAAACAAAAGAAGGGAAGAATATTCTAAAATTATTCTTTCCATTCCATTCCATTCCCTCCTCCCAAGCGGAGCCTTAATATTTTTCCATCTTCCAAATAAAACTAAATCTTCTTTCTTTTTTCTCAAAAAAAAAAAAAAAAAAAAAAAAAAAAAAAAAAAAGAAGAAGAAGAAGATAGATCTCCCTTTGTTAATTACACTCCAAACCCGTCTTGGACTTGGAAAGTGTAAACACATGCAAACTCAATTTTCAAACCGACTTCAAGCAGAACTCTGATAGTATCAACCTATAAATACCCATATCTGGCTTCTCTTCTTTTAGATTTTTCACAAGTTTAACATACAGATTCTTCTTTAATTCATTGGTTTAATTTCCATGGCCAAGTTCTCCTTTCTTTTCTTTCTTTTTCTTCTCCTTCTTCTTCCAACTCTCTCACAAGCCTCTAAAACAACCAACAATGAACCCCTTCACGTTTCTGCCATCTCAAACGCTCTCTCTAGCAAGGGCTACAACGAGATGTCACTGACATTATTAGGCATGACTTTTAAAGCTTTACTATCAACTCAACAAAGCCTCAGCACTACAGTCACTGTATTCTGCCCCACTGACAAAGCCTTCTACTCTTTGAACTACCGACATGATCCATTCACTTTGCTTCAATATCAAACTGCACCATCAAACCTTGACAAAGAGACTCTAGAGAATTCTCTTCCTTATGGGTCCAAAATTGATACCCTTTTGCATGGCCATCCCCAAGTGGTCACAAAATTACCTGGTGATCACACAAACACATCAATCAATGGTGTAAACATAGTAGACTGGGATATATACCATGATGGGCATGCAAGTGATTCTACATGGGGTTGATGATTTCTTTGATCCTGCCTTTCAAATTCTCAAGTATCCATGGTATGATCGTGTGGGCGTCACAAACAATCAAGAAGACAAGGATTTGGAAAGTGAAGCTGTTTATCTTATATTTTCTGTGTATTCAGCCCTTGCTGTGTTGACATTTGGACTTGTTTATCTTCTGTATGTCTATTATGATGAGTGTAGAGAGGAGACAGATGATTATATAGAATACGTTTAGGGTTTATTACTTAGCATGGAAGGTCTTGTTTATTGTCGAGGACAAAGTTCTCAGAGTGGAGATATTTGCAATTAGGGTTTTTTGTTTGTCAAATTCTATCGTATTTCTTGTTTTGCTTGGAAAGCTTTGTATAATTAATTTTTATCTTGCAATTCATTAATTATCGACATAGTTTACTTGGATGAAACTCTATTATCACATCAAGTAGGTTTATTATTATTAATTGTTAAACAATTGACTTTAGTTAAAAGTCTAATTCCTAAGTTTACTGATCCAACTAAAATTCTATCCCAAAAAAAGTTTCAATAAAATTAACAAATTTTTTTATTAAAAAAAATTATTTTGACCATATAACATAAATTTATACTTTTTTTTTAAAATGGAACATATATTAAGAGTTCCATTATGTATCATGTTATGTGCTTTGTGCCAAGTGACTTAATGCAGCACATATGCTACACGTGGTAGAATTAATGTAATTTCACCATATGGATCATTAAATATTAATATAGTCAACTTTATTTTAGGTGAAATTATATTAGAGTTTTAATTGAATCACTAATTAATAAATATTAGATGCACTGAAAAATTTGACGATTTTTTTTTTGTTAAGTGAAAAATTAAAATAATAGATGAGACTTAATAAGTATTAGTCTCAAACTATTCACAAAATGATGTGATTACTTTCTAATAAAGTATATTTGATAAAATATATTAGATTTTCTAAATTACACTATTTATTTTGTAAAAAATGTAATGTGTGGTTGAAATATATTTCTAGTGCTTTTTACAAACAATTCATCCTCAATGCATCTTAATTACTTAAAGAGAAAGCAAATATAAGTAAATTCATCACTTATATAAATAAATACAAGACTTTAATAAAATAAGAAACTATTACTTTATTCAGAATTGTCATACTCTCACATTCGTAGAGATAGCAACAAAATTGCTCATAGTTTAGCTAGGCTAGATTTGATCACATCATATTGTACTATGTGGATGGAGGATATTTCATCCTACACCTTACCTCTTGTTTAGGCTGATTTGGCCACCCTTTAAATTTATATAGCAACAATAAATGTTTATAATATTAGACTTAAGCTTTTAGATATTAGATATTATATAGACTAAGATAGTTTTAATGATATTAATTAAAAAAAATTTAATTACCCATGTTTATAATATTCAGACTATTTTCTAGTTGATTTAAATTTTTTATGGGTTCCAGTTAACTCAACTGATAAAATCTCTAATGATTGAGTAAGAGATTTGGGGTTTAATCCCCGCCTACACCAAAAAAACCAATTTAGTGTCTTGATCTGATGATAAAAAGTTATTATCCAGAGAGAACGCCTTCAGTTGAAATTCTATTAAAAAAAAAAATCTATAATGGCTTCCTTATATCATGCAGTATCTCATATTCCTATAAAATCTTTAAATTATCATTAAAAAAATAAAAAAGAAGAAGAAAGAAAAAGTAATTGACACTAAAAGGTGAGACCTTACACAATGACAATGTAAGTGTCATTTGCCCAAACAATGTATGGTAACTTCAACTAAAATTAAAAATATACACAATAAGGATAACAGGAAATGCAAACGACCAAGTCTTAATCCCAAATCAATCTAAAAAAAAAAAAAAGCCTTAATTCCAAAATTTTGAAATCACAAACACTTTAAATACTTTAGCCAGCAAACCTTATAGAATAATTTTTTGAGGTTTCTTAGTACTTTTGACACCAAGCTCATAACAAATGCAAAATTTACCTTACCAAAAACATAAAATTACATTTTCACAGCATCCTTCCTTTTACGGTTATGTGATGACCCACTGAATAGTGAATATGGTCTCCCAAGGCCACTCTGATGGAACAGATGGGACCAATGGAGTTTGGTTCCTCTTTTAACTCCGGTAACTTTTCATAAATAGATGTATATCCAAATTGCCCTGTTATGAAAATATCAAATGAGGACCAAAATAATTAAGAGAGAGATAGAGAGCAAGAACTACACAGACTGTAAGCATGACAAAATTACAGAGAGGGACCAACAAGGTCAGGTTTCTTATTAAATTTTGGTACTCAGATTATAAAAACCCAACTACTCTTCTGTTGGCTCCAACCTCAGTTTCAACATAAAAACAAATAGAATAGGTGTGCAATAATTGGCACCTAATGATAATTGTTATTTACCATTAGGATATAACATCAATTAATTTTTTGCATAAGTAGAATTTGAATTTCAAATTAATTATTTGACGATAAGAGACTTATTTTCATTTTCCAATAAAGTTCAAATCTAGTAAAATAAATTAAATAATAAAAGCTTTTTTTTTTTTCCCATGAGTTACATATGTATTATGTGCTAATATGACTGATTGAGTAATGGGTCCGCACGTGGTGGGGAGTCCATTTTTTTGCGATAAACTCTTTTTACTCTGATTATTTCAAGAAACTTTGAATCTCTATGTTGTACTTCAAAATCATGAATATCTTTATTTATTGTCTTCTAACTAAACAAAGATAAACCCCAAACTCTTAATTAACTCATTATTTCAGTCAACACAACATATTTTTAAACATTATTTAAATCAAAGTAGGACATAGCTATCTGCCCCTATATGAACACCATTGTCCTCAAGTTCCTTTCTTCTTTTAAAATTCCTTAAATCCGCAATCTTATCATTTGGGATATATAATTAAAAATTTTGGAATAATATATTAATTTTCAAGCAATACTGAACATCATTGATGATTTTGTCCTTATTACAATAATTGGGAAAGAATTATACAACGCCACTAAACTCTTGAGCAAACATAATTAGTGATTTGAAAAAATCCTAAACCATTGAGCATCCAAAACTATATCACAAAATAACAACAGAGATTGATTCGTACGCCTAGGATCCTTGCGGTTGAAACTATATAGTTGCATCTTCCTCCAAATTAAATAGTGTCAATAGTACTTTCTCCTTCTTTGGATTCTGGTGAACTCCAAAACTTTAATCAACCCTTGAAATCCACTTTCCATCCCATTTAAACGAGGGAGTCCAATTCGACATCACAAGGAGGTAAAAGATTGTCAAGTAGTCTTGAGCCTTTCCACCATTAGCATTTGCTTCTTCACCTCCACCATTGTGCTTTTGATTATTGAAGCTCACTCCTTACCAAAAAAATAACTTAGTTGTTTTGTGAATTGGTTGAACTGTGCATTGAATGTGGAGAACATCTGCTATGTTCCAAGTTCCAACCATAACTATTTCATGCCTGATTCTAATACCAATTTTTTACATGCAAAGGTAATATAGTGAGTAATGGAGAGTATGATTTTGAAACCTGGACTGTTCATAAAAACCCAAAAAATGAGAGGTTTAAGATTTTTTAAGTCGGACTGAGGTCCAACCAAAGTCAAACCATGATGACATCATAAATGATCTAATACTTGATCAATAAATTTAAAAAAATGGAACAATTTGTAAAATGAGCAGTCTTGATTTTTTTTTTTTAAAGAATATATATATAGCATAATTAAAAAAATTAAAGTTACGCTTAGTCCTGCAAATATATAAAATCTTTTCTTAAACAAGGAAATAATTTTAATGCTCCACGTATAATAATGTTAAGTATATTAGTCACAATATATATATATATGATATTTATTATATGTTAAAAGATTATATATTTTCTAATGGGACCAATTGATTCTTTAATGTATATAAGTTTTTATACTATGAAACCATTATTTTTCCACTTAAAGTAACAATAAGTTTATACAAAGTTGTATTCATCAAAAAAGAAGAAGAAGAAGAAGAAGGTTTATACAAAGTTTTTGCCCTTTGTGCGCAGGTTCTAATCCTGCCATTTGAATTTTAATGTATTTTTTAAAAGCATAAATAAGGTGGTCTGAACCGTGACCAGTCGGTTCAACTGCGGTTAATTTGAACGGGTCATAAAATTTGGTGTAACATCCCATTCCTAGTGTCTAAAAAACCAGTGCTTGAGCCAGCTTGTGGTTAACCCAGTCGGATTAGAGATATATCAAGCCCCAAGGCCCAAGCCTGGCATGCAAGCTAAATCTTGTACTTGTATTACAGGTCTATGGGAAAAATGGTTCAAAAGCCTTAATTTTAAACTATGTAGCCAAAATGTTAGGGTCACATTTTTCATTTGTTGCCATATCCTTTGACAAAATGCACTTTACTTGTAATTCGGTAGATCTAAGATGTTTTTAGAATATCATGAAGTATGTTGAGTAATTAAGACAAGTGATATTATTGAAGACATGAAGATTGCATCAAGAAAAGAGTGAAGAAAATCTGAAAAAGTGAACCTCCACACTAGTCTCAACACAAACTCAATACTAGCATCTATCAAGATTAAATGAAGGACCTCGACAATAGCTTGACACCTCTTGATCTATCGAGCTACGCAGATCCAAAATTCTCAGATCAAACTTTTGGCCCATGATGACTTGGATTACTAGGGTTTCATTCACTAAACTCCTAGAGAGTATAAAAGCTTTATTTTTAAAGTCATTAGAAACACAAAGACTCAATTAGAGAACTCATATACTTTTAGAGAGGCCACTGCGTTCTTGTATGCTTTAGGGTTTTGTATCCAAGTGCTTTCAGATCTTCAACGTGTATTGGAGTGAAGAACTTTGCATCCAACAACAAACATTAGTTGCTGGGAAGTTAGTCATGTACTGGGATCCATGCAAAGGGAAGAAATCTCTCCAAGATTAAGTTCAATTGGAGATTGGAGTGAGGGTTCAACTTTAGGTTGGTACTTTGGGATAGTCCAAAGTAGTGGTAAGATTCCTTGTATCTGTAATCACTTGATTCTTGATTAGTGATTTTTGGGAGTGGTAATCTAAAGAAAATCACGGTGGAGTTTTTGCCTTGTGAGAAGTTTTCCCAATTAGTCAACGAATCACCGTGTCAATTTATTGTCCGCTACACTTTGCCTCCACAATTTGCATGTAATTTGACATAATTAATTAACTTAGATAATTGAATTAATTATTTGGGGTCAATCTAAAATACAACGCAAACAACCTTCTTTTCAAAATATCTAGCAAATACCACTCTTTTTGAACTTGATATTGCTAATATCAAGTTCTGTTTAGAACTTGACATTAGCAATGTCGAGTTTTATGTGTATTTTTAAGTGGAACTCGACATTCCTAATGTCTATTTCTGCGCAAAATTTTCAAAAAAATTTAAGCAGTAAAGTACACATGAAACTCGACATTACTAATCTAAAATAAGGGTATTTTGGTACATATTTTGAAAAGGGGGTTTGTTTGGCTACATATTTTAAAAAATTAAGGTTGAATAACAAATTTTTTCCCAAGTCTATTAAACATAGTTAATGTATGATTAGTCTATGGTTTAGCATCTTAAAAATACTCATATTGGGTTCATTGTAACACAAGAATTGAGTTTATGGTAAAGATGTAACCCTTAAGGTTTTCTTTTGTGGAGTAGGCCCTAAGGTTGAACCACAGAATTCTTCATGTGTTCTTGTGTTACTCTTTTATGCTTCCACTTCCACATCAAATTTCTATCCCTTCCAATTTATTTATCATGTATAAACTTTGGATTTGAAAAAGATACACCCCAACTTCAAAGAATCAATCAACAAAATTAATTATAAGAGCACTCACAATGGTGTTAAAATAAGAGCACAAGACACCTACAAGAACCATGATGCCTGAGAAAGCAATTTGAAAAAAAAAAATGGCAAATGTTAACAAGCACCGTGCAATGCTTGTTAAGGTTGGACTAATATGTGTCTCACTTAATAAAAAAATTGGATAAATAGAAGAAAAATGCATAAAATTGGCCACACAGTCTATTTTAATATATATTTTTTTCTTTCTATGAAGCTGGTCCCAAGGCCTACAAGGCTGCCAAAAAAAAAAAAAAAAAAGGACAAAAAGCTGCTGTTAATGGGTATCTTAACAGATAGAGCTCCTTACGACGTCCATTAACATAACCCAATGAGATTGCCAGAGAATCTGTTAGGATTGCTGGCATGTGCTGGTATGTTAGTTGGAATGTCAGTTAGTTTGTCAGTTTTGGAGAGAAGGGGTACTCTTGTATATAAAATTGATAAGGATCGTAATGAGAAATATCCAGAAAAGTTAATTGTTAACCCAATTGCTCTTATCTCTTCTCTCTCAATTCTGTCAACTCAGGAGGCTAGTTAAGTAACTGTTTTTCTTCTCTCTTTTAAATTTTGATTAGCCAAGAACTTAACAGAATCCGTACCGCATTTACTCAAAACATCTGGACCTAATTAATTAATTAATAATGTGCATTCCATTTCCATAAATGCATGGAACTTGCATGTAAAAAAAGTTGGTTGTACCTATCTAATTTAGTATATATTCNATGGCGTTAAAATAAGAGCACAAGACACCTACAAGAACCATGATGCCTGAGAAAGCAATTTGAAAAAAAAAAATGGCAAATGTTAACAAGCACCGTGCAATGCTTGTTAAGGTTGGACTAATATGTGTCTCACTTAATAAAAAAATTGGATAAATAGAAGAAAAATGCATAAAATTGGCCACACAGTCTATTTTAATATATATTTTTTCTTTCTATGAAGCTGGTCCCAAGGCCTATAAGGCTGCCAAAAAAAAAAAAAAAAAAAAAAAGGGGGACAAAAAGCTGCTGTTAATGGGTATCTTAACAGATAGGGCTCCTTATGACGTCCATTAACATAACCCAAAGAGATTGCCAGAGAATCTATTAGGATTGCTGGCATGTGCTGGTATGTTAGTTGAAATGTCAGTTAGTTTGTCAGTTTTGGAGAGAAGGGGTACTCTTGTATATAAAATTGATAAGGATCGTAATGAGAAATATCCAGAAAAGTTAATTGTTAACCCAATTGCTCTTATCTCTTCTCTCTCAATTCTCTCAACTCAGGAGGCTAGTTAAGTAACTGTTTTTCTTCTCTCTTCTAAATTTTGATTAGCCAAGAACTTAACAGAATCCGTACCGCATTTACTCAAAACATCTGGACCTAATTAATTAATTAATAATGTGCATTCCATTTCCATAAATGCATGGAACTTGCATGTAAAAAAAGTTGGTTGTACCTATCTAATTTAGTATATATTCAGATTGATAGTTCATAAGTTTGAAGGGCAAGTAGAGAGAACCTTAGTAGTATCTATGCACGTTGTGAATGACTTTAATATCATGAAAAAGTAAAGTGAAGCCCCAGTCCTCACATGAGGGGTGGGCCCAGCAGCCCACCCCTCATGTGGGAGGAGGGAGCATTGTTGTTATTAGGAACCCATTGGTTCCTAAAAGTGATGGATAAAGAGTCTATAAAAATGGGTGGGAAGTGTATGGGATTTGACTAGATTCAAGGTAGTAAGCATTCATTATAAAGAAAAAAAAAAGAATGCAATAAGTTGCAATATTATTCAATGAAAAGAAATGTAATTACAATTAGGCATTTATAGAACCATAAAGCTATTCTATTGACCCACATGACCTTATCCTATTGGTTCAATTATTCCCCATATGATTAACAATTACAACATGTCTTAAATGTAATTAACATGCTTAGAATTGTAACTAACCAACTACTAACTAAATACAACAATTATTATCCATGTGCATATAGGGTTTGCAACATATATTGTTCTTTTTCCTTCAAACCTAGTATATATGACTGTCCACTTCCATTTTTCTTTTTCCTAGCCACTTTCATTTAAGTTTTCTTTCACTGAGTTAGTGCTTGGTTTGTACCAATGCACTTCTTATTAGGGTTGTAAATAAGTCAAACTAAAATTAGTATTAAAAGTTTTAATTATTCATTTAATTTTATTTCAAATATGAGCTGAGTTTGAGTTCATTGATCAACATTCAAGCTTGTATTGTTATATTAATAATTAAATTAAAATAGTTGTAATTATTTATTTTTTGAATTAGTTAGAATAATATTTTCTATGAACATATAAAAAACAAATCCATCAACTTTATATTAGTAAATGGAATAATTTTTACTAAAAATGGGATATTTATATTATAAATAAATTAAAAATCATATATCTCATAAACTTCTATACAAATTTACACAATCCCATTTGAAGTCTTTATAAGTACATTTTTATACATGTATACACATAAAAATATAACACTATATATATGTATGTATGTATGTACGTATGTATGTATGTAAAAATGAGCTTGTACTCATGAAGTTGTTCACAAAACAAGTATCATGTTTAAGTTTAACTTGTTTAATACTTGAAAATTTGGGTTTGAGCACTCATTTTCTAAATAATCAAACGTAAACACACTTTTTCTTAAGTCGCTTTGGATCAATTAGGGGCCTTCTTCTTACAAGCACACCTTATGTTTGTGCTCATTACCTTTCTTCTTGTGTTGATACAATTATAAAAAATAATCATATTTTGTCGAGCTTTAACAGCTACTAATGCTATCATATTTTAATTTTATAATACAATATGGTGTTAACCACCTTTAAAACTTCAATATCATTTCGAAACATTGAAAATGATATACTTCAAAAAATATATATATACATGAAAATTATATTGGTTCTCTCCACTTATGTAAATTTTTATCACAACTTAAGAACTTCATTACATTTCATTCAGGAGAAAAAAAAAGAAAAAAAAAAGAAAGGAATTTCAACCATGTGAGCATTCCTTAAACTAACATAATGCTACAACACTATGCCTTACACGTAGTCTATCAAGACAAGGACATTGATAGACCAATTTATTATTCATTGACTGGCACACACAAACTTACAACGTACGTACCTGCAGCGACCATTTCTATTATATTTGAATATGGTATCTAACAAAACACATCCAAAGATTTTAAAAAGATATTGAAATGCTAGGATTAAGAGAAGTAAACTGGAGAAATTCAGGGTCAGTCTCCAATATAGCCATTTCTTTCTCATCCATAGTCACCCATGCCTCAATCCCAATACCCGAAGGGGTTTCAATGAATATTATTAAATTCCTAAATGCAGGGCCAACTTTTCCCATGATACCAACCCAAAGTGGCTTCCCCCAACCAAAATCAATATCGTTAAAAAATCTAAGCCAACTTGTAAATGCACAAACATCTGGTTTTATTTCTGCAGAAAACATATCTTCCAACTGGTCAAAGTAATCGGAGAAAGCCAAAAGTCCTTCATCCCCTTGCAAACTTTCCGCACAATCGCTATCATCAAACCCTGCTATGGCTTCGTTTACTTGGTCCACCAATTCATGCAACTCTCTTTGATCTTCCATAGCCAAATCAGCTGCTGCGCCTGCGGGTGCCCACCAAAATATATTTCCAGTAGAAGCATCTGACAAGTGTGGCTTCATTCGTGTTCTCAAGTTCACTGCTTGGACCATCATGGGTGTCGTTTTTGAACCTGATGATTTGGCTTTATAAGAAGCTGCCATGCAGTGTTTCCAAATGAAACATGTTAGTGCCTCAATGCGTGTTGGTTTAGGAACTCGTTCACTTTTCGCTTTGGCCCTTAGGGTGGCTATAGCTTTGTCATGGAACACAAACCTTCTCGTAACAAAATGACCTTCTTTGAACCACAGGCTATCCATTGTAGCTAAATACTTTTGTGGAAGTGAATCTCTCGGTGGAAACATAGATGATCCCTCAGAGAAATTTGGATGTACAACTTTTTCAGGAGACCTACTAAAGGTGGCAGCCCAAGAATGAAGGAAAGCACTCAATGTTGCTGCATCTCCAAGCTTATGTGAGCAACTCAACCCAATTGCCATTCCACCACAAACAAAGAGGTTTAGTTGTATAGCTAATTGACCTACACCAGTATCTGATTCCTTGTAAAAGGCACGACGTGGAATGAATAGACCCAGTAAGTCTGTGTCTTGGTGCAACTTCTTATTAGGGTTGTAAATAAGTCAAACTAAAATTAGTATTAAAAGTTTTAATTATTCATTTAATTTTATTTCAAACATGAGCCGAGTTTGAGTTCATTGATCAACGTTCAAGCTTGTATTGTTATATTAATAATTAAATTAAAATAGTTGTAATTATTTATTTTTTGAATTAGTTAGAATAATATTTTCTATGAACATATAAAAAACAAATTCATCAACTTTATATTAGTAAATGGAATAATTTTTACTACAAAATGGGATATTTATATTATAAATAAATTACAAATCATATATCTCATAAACTTCTATACAAATTTACACAACCCCATTTGAAGTCTTTATAAGTACATTTTTATACATGTATACACATAAAAATAAAACACTATATATATATATGTATGTATGTACGTATGTATGTAAAAATGAGCTTGTACTCATGAAGTTGTTCACAAAACAAGTATCATGTTTAAGTTTAACTTGTTTAATACATGAAAATTTGGGTTTGAGCACTCATTTTCTAAATAATCAAACGTAAACACACTTTTTCTTAAGTCGCTTTGGATCAATTACGGGCCTTTTTCTTACAAGCACACCTTATGTTTGTGCTCATTACCTTTCTTCTTGTGTTGATACAATTATAAAAAATAATCATATTTTGTCGAGCTTTAACAGCTACTAATGCTATCATTTTAATTTTATAATACAATATGGTGTAAACCACCTTTAAAACTTTAATATCATTTCGAAACATTGAAAATGATCTACTTCAAAAAATATATATATACATGAAAATTATATTGGTTCTCTCCACTTATGTAAATTTTTATCACAACTTAAGAACTTCATTACATTTCATTCAGGGGAAAAAAAAAGGAAATTTCAACCATGTGAGCATTCCTTAAACTAACATAATGCTACAACATTATGCCTTACACGTAGTCTATCAAGACGAGGACATTGATAGACCAATTTATTATTCATTGACTGGCACACACAAACTTACAACGTACGTACCTGCAGCGACCATTTCTGTTATATTTGAATATGGTATCTAACAAAACACATCCAAAGACTTTAAAAACAGATTGAAATGCTAGGATTAAGAGAAGTAAACTGGAGAAATTCAGGGTCAGTCTCCAATATGGCCATTTCTTTCTCATCCATAGTCACCCATGCCTCAATCCCAATACCCGAAGGGGTTTCAATGAATATTATTAAATTCCTAAATGCAGGGCCAACTTTTCCCATGATACCAACCCAAAGTGGCTTCCCCCAACCAAAATCAATATCGTTAAAAAATCTAAGCCAACTTGTAAATGCACAAACATCTGGTTTTATTTCTGCAGAAAACATATCTTCCAACTGGTCAAAGTAATCGGAGAAAGCCAAAAGTCCTTCATCCCCTTGCAAACTTTCCGCACAATCGCTATCATCAAACCCTGCTATGGCTTCGTTTACTTGGTCCACCAATTCATGCAACTCTCTTTGATCTTCCATAGCCAAATCAGCTGCTGCGCCTGCGGGTGCCCACCAAAATATATTTCCAGTAGAAGCATCTGACAAGTGTGGCTTCATTCGTGTTCTCAAGTTCACTGCTTGGACCATCATGGGTGTCGTTTTTGAACCTGATGATTTGGCTTTATAAGAAGCTGCCATGCAGTGTTTCCAAATGAAACATGTTAGTGCCTCAATGCGTGTTGGTTTAGGAACTCGTTCACTTTTCGCTTTGGCCCTTAGGGTGGCTATAGCTTTGTCATGGAACACAAACCTTCTTGTAACAAAATGACCTTCTTTGAACCACAGGCTATCCATTGTAGCTAAATACTTTTGTGGAAGTGAATCTCTCGGTGGAAACATAGATGATCCCTCAGAGAAATTTGGATGTACAACTTTTTCAGGAGACCTACTAAAGGTGGCAGCCCAAGAATGAAGTAAAGCACTCAATGTTGCTGCATCTCCAAGCTTATGTGAGCAACTCAACCCAATTGCCATTCCACCACAAACAAAGAGGTTTAGTTGTATAGCTAATTGACCTACACCAGTATCTGATTCCTTGTAAAAGGCACGACGTGGAATGAATAGACCCAGTAAGTCTGTGTCTTGGTGCTTAAGGAAGTCAGACATGCAACAATTAACACGAGCTTCCAGGAAGGGAACACCCGTGTCAAAATTATGGACAAAAAGGTTGTCTTTAATGCACCCAGAAAATGGGTAAAAGATACTAAGGGTATCTGAAAGGGAATTTTTAAGCTGCTCAATGATTTGGGAAATATTGAGATTAAGATCAGTACTCATGGGGTAGAAGAAGACAATGGGAAAGTAAGTTAAGGGAGTGACCTGATCAAAGAGGGTGAGTTTGTAGGGTTTCAGATGGTGCAGTGTTGGTGAAGATGGTTTGATTGTTTCTTTTGAAATGATAGAGACCTCAACCTTCACCATTTTGCCACACGAATTACTTTGCCTCTGATCTGCAGTCTCTTTTGATTTATATCTTCTGCTAAAGAGTTTGCCTCAACCTTTGCAACACCAACTCCGAGCTCTCTCGAGTGACAGAAACTTTGGCTTTGAGAAGAGATGTGTGCTATACTGCTATTCTTAAATGGCGTTTGTTACCGTGTGCCCTAGGGTACACGTTTATGCCAATGATAGTGGTGGCCCCTTTGCATAAAAACTTGAAATAGGCTGAGAAGGGGTTCTTTTTTTATCTTGCCAACAATCTTTTGATATGGCCGGATCTAACATAACAAAATTACTATGATGTCCTCAAGATTTTTTAACAAGACAAAAATGTACTTTTTGCAATTTTCCTCCTTTTTCTATTTCATCTTCCACCAATACTTACTTTACCGGTATTTACTTTTTTTTTCCCCCACTTTACCAATATCATTAAAAAAAAAAAAAAAAAAAAAAACTAGATGATGAGTTCAATGTTCAGCAAATAAACAAGAAAGAAAGATGAGTTCAATGAATGATCAAAGAATGTCTACAAAAATATAGTGTTCAAGAACTTATAAATAAGGTATATATTTCTTTTGTTTTTAATTTATTTTTCAAATATATTGAAATATGATGTTAATATTTATTTATCATTTTTGTTAAATTATTGTAGAATCAATGGATGAGAATTTTGTTGCTAGTAAGATTCATCAATTAGTTCCATTGAGTTGTTTTGACTTAAATGAATTATCTCAAGAGAAAAAAAAAAAAAAAAAAGAGGAGTAACTGACACCAAAAGGTGAGACCTTACACAAAGACAATGTAAGTGTCATTTGCCCAAACTATGTACGGCGAATTCAACTAAAATTAATGATATACGGGATAAGGATAAGGGAAAATGCAAACAACCAAGTCTTAATCCCAAATCATTCTTAAAAAAAAAAGTCCTAATTCCAAAATTTTGAAATCACAAACACTTTAAATACTTTAGCGAGCAAACCTTATAGAATAATTTTTTGAGGTCTTTTAGTACTTTTGACACCAAGCTCATCACAAATGCAAAATTTACCTTACCAAAAACATAAAATTACGAAATTTTCACAGCATCATTCCTTTTACGGTTATGTGATGACCCACTGAATATGGTCTTCCAAGGCCACTCTGATGGAACAGATAGGACCAATGGAGTCTGGTTCCTCTTTTAACTCCGGTAACTTTCCATAAATAGATGTGTATCCAAATTGCCCTGTTATGAAAATATCACATGAGGACCAAAATAATTAAGAGAGAGATGGAGAGCAAGAACTACAGACTGTAAGCATGACAAAATTACAGAGAGGGACCAACAAGGTCAGGTTTCTTATTAAATTTTTGTACACAGATTATAAAAACCCAACTACTCTTCTGTTGGTTCCAACCTCAGTTTCAACATAAAAACAAATAGAATAGGTGTGCAATAATTGGCACCAAATAAATTCTTTCCTTTTCTGATACTTCATCACATGCATATCTTTAATATTTAATTTCTCAGTACTGTTGCATCTTTGCAAAAAGGACACATTACAACGCTAACACTGCCACAAATTCATGTGTGCATCTGAGGCCAACATTTTGCACACAATTACGAGGCCTAATTCAATCGCAAGTCATTGATCAATCATACATCTTTTATTGTAGACATTTCTCTGATTCTAGCGAACACCAATTGTGTTAACAGAGGAGTGTTAGCATCGAGGAAGCACGAACACAGACACTGGTACGCATATAAGTACGAAACTACAACATAAGCAATTTTTGAAAAATTATAATATAACATAGTGGATATGCGGTACATCACCCCCAAATAAAATGTCTATGCTTCCTAGTTCGCACCAGTTGGACAGTAATGTGAAATAAGTGCAGTTTGAAGCAAGGAGTGACAACCATGTGAGGTTTTGGAAGGACAAGTGGAGCAGGAATCATTCTTTGAATGAGATGTCACAGACTTTAAACATGACCCTCAAAGATCTTTTATCAATTAAACAAAGTCTTAACACTATAGTCACTATATTCTGCCCCACTGACGAAGCTTTCTACTCTTTGAAGCACCCACAGGTTCCATTCACTTTGCTTCAATATCAAATTGCACCATCAAACCTTGGCAAAGAGACTTTAGAGAATTCTCTTACTTATGGTTCCAAATTCTCAATCCTTTTGCTTGGCCATCCCCTAGTGGTCACAACATTACCTGGTGACACAAACACATCAATCAATGGTGTAAAAATAGTAGACTGGGATATATACCATGATGGGCATGTGATTGTACATGGGTTGAGGATTTCTTTGATCCTGCTTTTCAAATTCTGAGTATCCACAGTATGATAGTGAGGATTTCATGGTTTTTAAATTTGGATCATTCAATAAACCATTAAAGGAAGAGGTTCAAGATTTTGAAGGTTGAACCGAGATTAAATCGTGATGACATCATAATTAATTTAATAATTATTTAAAATATAAATAAATATATTAAATTAGTTAAAAATATAAAAATTGGTTAAAATAATCCAATTAAATATATTTTTCTTATAATATATAATTATTTGGTTATTTATAACTATATATAAATTTATGAAATGAAATACTAAATTGCTAATATTTTTTTTTAAATGGAAATACCAATGACTATTGTTTATATATTCAAAAGGGTAATGGGTATAATCGTATAAATAGTTAAATACAACTTGTATTGCATGCAAACAACATGGCACAATAAGAACAACACTCACTAAACGGAAACAATATTAAAAATTTATCAACCAATGACAAAGTGAAACATGGCGCTTTATTAAATATCCTCAATCCCCACCTATCCCCCACTTCTTTCTCTGCCTCTATTTCGGCATTTTAGTTTCATACCACCATCTTTCTCACCAAAAAAACAAAAAAACAAAAAAAAAAAGTTTCATAGCACACACTTCATTCCCCTTTTACTTCGTATTTTCTCATCCACACCGCTTTTATTCTCTGACTCTTCTATTCTCTAACTCTTCGATTTCTAAAATTTTCACTTTTGAAATTCTTCTCATCTTTATCTTCACTTTCCTCATTTTATGTTGTCTTCCTCTTTGTTATTCTTTTTGTTTAAGTCCGGTGCTTCTTCTCCACTTTTTACTCTCAGTTCTCTCAACATGACTTTTTGTTTTGTTTTTGTTTCTGTTGATGATGTACAGGTAAGTTCATTCTTTCTTATTTTGAGGTTTTTCCTTTTTGCTTTTCCTTCTTGTTGTTCGCACACAGGGTTATTCTTATCAACAACAACAACAAACCATAGAGTGCAAATTAGGTTTCATAATTACTTTTCATTAAGGGTTATGTTACCAAGTGGGTTTTTTAATTGTTAAAATAGTTGACTTTAGTTAAAACTCTAATACCTAAGTTTTAAATTATAATGTTACTGATCGATCCAACTAAAATTCTATCCCAAAAAGTTTCAATAAATTTAACATAATTTTTTTATTGATTTATTTTAATTATTTTGACCATATATCATAAATTTCTACTTTCATACATTTCACAATGTGGGTCATTGGGGATTAAGATAGTTAATTTTATTTTGGGTGAAATTATAAATTTGAAAATCAACATATCAAGAAACTTGCTCAGTTAATTGCATAAGTATTGTTACACATAAATTCACATGGCGAGTTTCGAAGTTCGATCCTATCAAATAAAACCAGATTGCAACATAAATAATGGGCTTTGAAATGAATCCACGTTATACATTTTATATTACGTGAAATAGCATTTGGGTGGCATATTGAAGAGTCAACTTCAACTGAAATTGACTATAAACAAGAAGAAAAAGAAAAAAATGCAAACAATCCGAAATTTTTGGAATCACAAACACTACGTAGATACTTTTGCCAGCAAACCTTAAAGAAGAATTGGTTGAGGTTTTTTAGTACTTCTGAGTTCTGACCACCAAGTTCATCTCAAATGCAAAATTTACCTTAACCAAAAAAATAAAATTACAAAATTTTCACAGCATCCCTCCTCTTACAATTACAAAATTTTCTGAGCCAAGAAAACTTGGACACCTTCAGTTTAATATAGAATCTCTCCCTAAATGGCCTTTTAAAGTATAAATCAAACTCCACCAATCTTAAAAGTTGAGATCGTGGTCCCATCATGGCTTCATTAATCTCTCTTCCCAGAAGCTAATGTACAAAGCTGATAGATTTTCTGTTCCACCCTACCGGCGACCAAACATGTCATTCCTACTACCATGTCTGCATATCAGCTATACAGCGTCTTTATATTTATGCATACTCTCTCCGTCTTGTCAAAATATATTTGCGGTGGAGGCAAAAAGGGAATAATGAAATCAAATGTATAACATTCTACCCATCATCTTACCATCAAAAAGAGCTGAACCAGAGGAAGTTAAGGATCACTCAACAGCAGCAGTCCTCTTTTCCATCAATGATTCCAGAAATGCTGCACACAATCTGGTGAGGGGTGGAAGATTATGTGATGACCCACTGAATATCGTCTCCCAAGGCCTCTCTGATGGAACAGATGGGACCAATGAAGTCTGGTTTCTCTTAAACTCCGGTAACTCTCCATAAATAGATGCATATCCAACTTGCCCTGTTATAAAAATATATAGTAAGGACCAAAATAATTGAGAGAGAGCAAGAACTACAAAGAATGTAACCATAACAAAATTCCAGACGGACCCATAAGGTCAAGTTTCTCATTAACTTTGGTACACAGATTATAAAAACCCAACTACTTTCTGTAGGTTCATAAACAATGATAGCTCAAATATTTTGTGATTGAGTAAGCTCAGGAGTCATCCACAAGTTTCAACCTCAGTTTCAAAATAAAATCAAGGAGACATACATGTTTGCATTGGTACCATATAAATACTTTCATAGACATGCATATCTTTAAAATTTAATTTCTCAGTACTGTTGCACCTTTGCATACAGGATATATCACATTACTGGCATAAATTCACATGTGCGTATGATCTGAGGCCTACATTGTGCATACCATTACGAGGCCAAATCCAAAAATTAATAGCAAGTCATTAATTCCTCACACATCTTTTATTGTAGACACATAGCAAACACCAATTTTGTGTTAATGCAACAAGGGTTCGAATGCTGAGTAAACAAGCACCAAAGGATGTACTTTATGGTGGAGTATTAGGACCAGTTGGGATACTTATCTGAACTAAGTGCAGTTTGAGGTAAGGGATGGCAACCATGTGAGGTATTGAAGGACAAGTGGAACAAGAACCATTCTTTGAATGATATGTTCCCAAATTTGTATGAAATTGCAACTGATAAAAAAGATGCTTCTATTCACTCAAATTTATGGTGTCAAAATAAAAGGAATTTCAAGTTCATAAAAGATTTTAATGCCTGGGAATTGGAGTCAGTAGATTTCTTCTTTGATACCTTGCTTTCCAAAATCCCAAGGAGAGAGGGCCAGTGTAGGGCATTGAAAGCTCAGGCATAATTCCTTTGAAAAAGTGTTTGGTGTTCCAAGGCTCTGAAAGTGTTAAGTGTCACTTTATTTGTGTGGATAGTAGCTTGGAAAAAGATTCAAAAATGCGATAATCTCATGAAGAGAGAAATCACTTTAGAAGATTGGAAATGCATGTGTAGGTACAGTGGAAAGTTACTGTAAATCACTTGCTGTGGCATTGTGATATTGCATATGCTCTGGAAACATACATTTTCTCTATGTTTGGAGTTCAGTGGGTCTTGCCAAGAAGTGTTGTTGATCGTTTATCTGGTTAGAGGAATTTTTTTGTAAAGAACTTTTTTTTTTGTTTGGAATCTAGGCCATTTATGCTTGTTGTGGACATTGTGGGGAGAGGAATCATCGCACTGAAGATGTGGAAAACTTGGTGGTTCGACTGAAGATGCATTTCATGATATCATTGGTTGAATGGTCATGTTTTGGGTCCTAGTGATACTCATTCTTTTGTAGATTTTATTGGTTCCCTCTCATTTTGATTGAAATTCACGTTTGTTGTAATTCTTTAGGCTATCTTATCTATACAATCTGTGTATACATGAGGCACTTCCTCATTTCCAATAGAGTTTTTTTACCTCAAAAAAAAAATCAACATAATGGGGGGTACAATACAATGGGGCTTGAAATGAGTTCTAACTTAAATGACACCTTCAATTCTTATAACAAGGTGAAGGGTACGGTCCTAGATTCAGGACCCAACATGTTAATGCGTAACTTACCAATAACCAAAAAAAGGAGTGTAACGTGACAACTACCGTCAAATTATTTTCCAAGAATATCAGGAGCATTCATGTGCATCTATTAAAACTTCCTTAAGATAGTATACTCTTAACTAAAACAATGAAAGTTCTAGTAATGGAATCCCCACCTGTTTCTTCAAGCTCAACTAAACCCTTCCGCCTGGCCATGCTAACCTCATTTGCTTCATTGCTATATGGGTCAAAGAGTACGTACTCATGATCACCATTGACATACACAAGGAATTCTTTTGGTGCATTCCCATCTGAAATATTCTCTTCCAAAAAAGATGGATTTCCTTGAAGAAACGAAAGCCCTCCTCCCTTTGCCTGCCCAAAAAAAAAAAGGGAATAAGAAGTGGAGCAGGAATGAGGGCAATTATAATGTAACAGAACATTATGGATGCAAATTACCTTACTACTTACACTTGACATGCTAAAGTATATATAGCAACAACAATTTTAGGCATTTATTAAATACAATACATTCCAAATATATCTGTTGATATTTTTTTCATTTTGTTCTGTGGTATATGATACTTAATTCTTAAGCAAAGAACGGAGAGAGTGAAGAAAAGGGTGGGGTTGATACTTCTTACAAGATTCATTTGAGAATAAGTTGATAATGAAGAAAAAAATAGAGCCTTTTCATGTATCTTCTTATCATTAGCAATCAATTAGTTTGTCTCTTACTGTTCTTTTAATTTACTAAGGAATAGATCTCTACCATCTTTTTTTTTCTTTTATAAGTAATGGAAAGTTTATTCAGATCATAAAAAGGAGTCACCCAAGTATACAAGAAGAGATCTCTACCATCCTCTTCTTTGCAATTTTTTTTTTTAATTTATAAAATTATAAAAAAAATAATAATAAAAAATAAAAATATAAAAAATATAAAAAAAATCCTGTAAGTAGCCTGACTTGGTTTTGGCTGAATATGATATATGTTCATATGTGTAAAAGATTCATTAGAGCAGCTGAAACATATACATGCTGCAATCAGAAATTTCATCACCCACATGGCTGCATGATTTAGTTTACCTTATTGCATAAGATTTTGTAGCATACCCATCAATATTCTAAAAGCATCCACCAGTATAATTTGATCACCATCATCATTTAGCCAATGATTCAACCCAGTTACATGAGCTCTCAAGTTGACAAATAACTCATTTTATTGATTTCTAAATCTTACCACTAATTTGTCTTCTTCATTTTCTTTTTATAGGGTTTAAGGGTAAAGATCACACATAAATTCATGCATTCAAAAATCCTTTAAAAACTATAAATAAACAGCTTTTAATGCAACATAGAGGTCTATCGCATTGTCAATGAAACTAAAATATATAGCTGAGTCAAATAGTTTTAATGGATTTTGAGAAAGCCTCAATGCAAATATTTTGATTTTTTACACTAGTTTGATAGTAGACTCTACCAGATTGTGAAAAATCAATAAGATTCTCGCGAAGCAGATGGAAGGGGCCATAGCAAACAGAATGTACCTTTCTTACGGACCAGGTAGCGACAGGAACAGGATCCATTACATTGAATAATAGGATTGCCCCATCTCTTCCTTGAGACATTAATTCATTAGATTCCGTACACATAGATGATTCAGGAAGAAGGGCAAGAACTGCAAAAGACAACAGATCCACCGCACATGCTACAGCTGCATAAAATATACATAGCAACATCACAACAGTGGGGTGACCTTTCTCGCAACTAAAAGGAACATCCAGTAAATGGAGAAATAAGCAATGGGCCACATTATAAATTAAGATGGCAAAAAAAAAAAAAAAAGGATCAGAATCTCAGACTTAGAGCTACAGCTTATTAGAAAAGTAGAACAATTAAACCTAATAACCAAAAATACTTCCCTTTCTAGTAAAGGGCCACATCATAAATTAAGATTTTTTTTTTTTTTTTTTTTGCTGATAATTTTTGGCCCTAAGGGGAGGAAGAAGGGTAGAGTAAAACTAGAGATCTCTGCTCCATGAGGCATTGTCCCTAGCCAATTGTGCTTAACAAAATTAGTAATCAATCTTTAGCAGTCCAACTACCATTCCAAATATGACCGGAATTTGTAAATAACCACTTATTAATGCAATGTATTGCCTGGTTCCTAATTTCTGTCATCTGCTAATCAACAGAAGCCTCTCAGGGTTCACCTTTATCCATCTCCATCCTCCCTTCAGGCTTCAAAAATGCCACCAATCTCCCATCACGTTATATGTCAAGAAAATTCATCTTTCCACAAAAGCATTTCTAAAATTTACAGATGACAACTTTGTCCTGTAATTTTAGACATTATACAAAATCTACAATAACAGTGAAACTAGCATCTCAATTTCCAAATGATTCAAGTAATGGGGTTCTAATACATGGGTATTGGCCCTATTGGGTGGTAATGTTGAACTCCGCAATAGTCTTAAAATCACATGGAGAATCATACTATGAAACTGCTCTCAACATGGAAAGAAAAGAGGATTTCAAACCTTCAATGTGAAGCCTGTATGACCAAGATAGAGACAATTTTGACATATTCCATACAGAGAGTTGCGGCTTTGGATCTCGTGACACAGATACTAGATACTCTGACTTCCCAGCAAAGGACAGGGTCACAATTGGCTGAAAGAAAAAAATAATATGAAAAAGATTAATGACAGGGAGAGGCAATTCATAATAGAAAAAATAATAATAATAAATCATGCCGGCAAAAGATGCCTCAACAAGGCAATCCTCTTCCAAATATTGATCTTTTCTTCTCTATTTTGGCTTGGCACTTCATTATTATAATTTTCTTTATTTGGTATGGTTTTCACCTATTAGTTGTGTAAGGTGAAAAAGGTGTTCAAGCTCCAATATGAGATTTAGGCAGGCACAGTAATGAGGAAACTCCAACCAAATAATGTAGGAGTCTACAACTCTAAACTATAGTCAACTGCTTAGCCTAAAACTGCATATGTCCACTTTTAGGTCTTAATAAAATTTTTAAAAACAATTATGATCAAATATGAGCTTCACGGAGGTGAAAACTTGGCCATGAATGTAAATTTTATAGTCAGGTGGAGCTGTAGAAAAGCCACATTTGGGGCTTTTTTGGGAGAGGCTCATCTTTTTAAAATTATGAGAAGCTCAGCTGAGTTGAGGGGCTGCTTATCCAAAGCCACAGAAAATGCACAAGCTGCTTTACAAAACTGGAGATAAGTCAAAGCCCCTTTGTTTTACCAAATGAGATGCCAGTAGCTTCTGATCTTCAAAAGCTGAAGCAATTCTGGTAAAGGCACTATTACGTACATGCATAACAAAAAATTATGCATATAAAACAATGAACTCTCTGAAGAAACACAAAGGCAAAGATTGTCATGTTTTTAACAAATTACCGAGAGAGTCTCTCCAATTACAGCCAAAAGGACATTCTTGTCAGGATCCCACAATGTGATAACAGTTTCCGCTGCAACAGCCAGAACAGACCCATCCAAAGAAAATGCAGCCGCTGTCATTGGCTTTTTTCTGCATTGGAAACAATAATCTATCACAAAGACAGCGAATTAAGAGTTTCTATCACCAGATTATGCTGCAAAAACACGCTCATATTTATATATATTTTTTTTTCTTTTGCTATTTACCCAAGGATCCATATCAATATATTTGACACCATGTTGGCAAAACAGAGGGTGAGGGAAGAGAAAGAAAGGGAAAGGTGAGCACTTTTTCTTCCAGTTGCTTGGTTTGCAAAGGAGAAAGGAAATGAAAAAAAATACTCACATGGATTCCCTTATCTTCTCTCTCATTTCCTTCCAATTTCGGAGGAAAGACAAATGTGGGCCAATGGAAAAGAAATCCCTACATTTTTCTTTCCCTCAAATTATATCTCCAACCAAACAAATGATTTATTTTATCCACCTTGTGTTTTACCTCCCTTTCTTGCCTTTCCCTCCATCTTCCCCCAAACCAAACATAGTCTTAACTATTTACACAATCAAGTTTCACCCTACTCTACAAGATCAAATGCAGCGGCCCCCCCAACCCCCCAAAAAAACACCAAATATATATATACACACACAAAAGGAATCAATAGCTATTGAAATATAGACAGAGCCGGGGGTTGAGCTTGTTTCATTACCAACAGGTGAAGCTGATTGGGCACAAATAAGGACAGTGATGAGGCCTTGGGTGGGTTAAGGCACTGGTCCATGATGGGTGGAAAATGGTGGCGTGGTGGTGGTAGCAGCAGATTTCATTGGTAGGGGAGTGCTGGTTTTTGATATGCTTCAGTTGGATTTTGTGGCTGATTTGGGTTTGATAACAGTCTTATCAAAGAAGGCTTTGAAAAATATTGTATAAATGGTTTTCTGGTGAGTTTATGTTGGATGTTTGCCAATGATTGACAGCAGAGAAGCAGTGGTAGGTTATGGCTTATAAAGTTGGTGGTGATGGGGATTGAGGTGAGATTGTCGGTGGAGCATTTGGGTGAAAACTAGGCTTTAAAGGTGTGAAAGATGGGTGAAGCATTTGGGCAATATTTTTCTTTTGACAGTAACAAGGATAGTGGGATGGTTACAATGGGCAGATTTTAGCGGTTTTGGGAGCAAAGAGGTTGTGGTGATGATGCAAGTGGCATTGTGCAGAATTCTAGGGGCAAGAAACCAAAGTTCTGTTAGGAAGAAGGAATTGGAGGTTTCTTCAAAATCCTTCAAAATATTTTTTTTCCCTTTTTCCTCTCTTCTTCTTCTTCTTCTTCGTTGTGTGTGTGTGTGTGTGTGTGTGCATGTGTGGCCACATGACAGGCACATATAATGAAATTAATGGCAGGGAGTTATTTTCCACAATGCCTAAAATTTGGGAACTGATTGCTCTAGTGTTAGAGTTGAGGGGGGAGCAAAAAACCTAACCCTAAAGCTTAATGAAAAAATGCAATTTACCTAGAAATCATGAAAGTAAAAACTGACAGGAGGCAGGTCATATATAAAATTCTATTTGTTGGCCAACCAATTCTCAAAACATCACAATTGAGACCTGATTCAAAAGCGTAACTGAATAGCATTCTTGTGAACTGGAACGATTTTGAATCATTTATGAGCAATCTTTGGATGTTTGTGAATCAAGTGTTTTCTCTTCTGTAAACAGACTTATCTCTATCAAGTCAAAAAATTTAAATCTACAGATATGAAAATAGAGAAAATCCCCTAAAAGAAAACTATGGTCCTGTAAAATAAAGTGTATGACCATACTTGTATGCTCCAACTGCAAGGCATGCCCAACCAGAATTCTGAAGTGTCTGACCTTTCTGCTGGATCTCATCATTGCAAACCCATACCTGAAATATCATATTAAAATTGTAAGTTTTACAGCAAAGAGGATCCTCAGAATACAATTGCCACACAACCAAGGTTACCTTGAAGTCCCCACCATAAGATGAGCTAACCGCCATATGACGGGTAGGATGAAAAGCAACAGCAGAAATACCAGCATCCCTACATGACAAGTAACGCAATATTCATCTCTGCCACATATTATAAACACAAAAGGAGTACATTCTAATAAACAAATTCAGGTTCAAAAAATTGAAGCATAAAAGAAACTGCCACATCCACAAAACAATGACATTTCATTCTTGGTGCTTAAAATATTGAAAACAGCAAAAGGGGCCCTTAATAGCACCATCAGACCATATAAAAATTTTCAGAATTTCCCAGGTAATTAAGTCAAGGCCAAACCTGTGAGGTTCATAAATAACAGTGGACAAGGTGAACTTTTTGTTCTCTGAACCCAATGCCCAAAACTTAAGACAAACAAGACCTCCTATTCCCTCTTCAGGAAGCTTAACTTCTACAGTACTCATCATAGAGCCATCTTGGGAGAGGGCCACTAAAATCACTACAACCTGTACCAATAATAATCCAAGATTTAAAATAAAATTGACACAAGTCGGTGATCATATGTATAACAAGTATGTATGACCAAGAGGATATCATTTCCACAATGAAGGTAATTACAAATGAGCAACTTCATACCGAGATTTCATCGCCTGGCTGATGGTTTCTTTCACAGACTTGAACCTGAAAAGCATTAAATTTTAGAACAATTAAACTTGCAACTCATCACTTGTAATGGGCAGAACATTCCTACACAAATATTTGTCATTTCCTGAAAAGAACAATGTGTGTGATGCACGTGCAGCAGGGCTGGAACCAGTATATGATGTGTCCCACCTAGTATGGGCCCATATCACCTGTAAGCTATTGCATGTATTAATGCATGTGAGTGGGTCCCATATAGGACCCATGTGATTGTCCCAGATGAATAATCAGTGTAGATCCATGCATATCAGGAAACCAATTATAAAGTGATCTAAGAAAAAAGAACTTCAATCGAAGCAACAGGGACTCAATCCTTTCAAAAGACCTCAAATTAAGCTCCTTCCAAATACACCACATAAACCAAGGAAGAATGGCATTCCATACATCAACACTTTGATGGACCTTAAAACCACCTCCCCAACAAGTTAGGAGGCCTTTGACCAAATAAGGCATGTCCCATAGTGAGAGCAAATAAAGAAAAAAAAACATACACCAAATATCACTTGCAATAATATCACATCATAAGGAAGGAGAAGATGGTAGATCCATTGGGTCCAAAACTAATAAAAGATAAAAGCAATACAAACATTGAACAAAGTAGAAAAGCAAATGATTTCATCAAAAAAGTTAAAGGCAGAAAGTGAAATCAGTTTATATATAGAATGATTTCCAAGTATTTGACAGGAGAATCAATATCTACACGAGGGGAAAAAAGGGCAGTAAACAGTAAGTCTCGATCTTCTTTTCCCCCACCCCAACCCTTATTTCTTCAATTCCCTAATGACAAACACATGCAAAATAATATTGCAGATGCTTATTATGGAGATTGTGTCATGTCTCTACTACACAAACAAACTAAAGATGGCAGAAAAATATCAACAGCTTTTTTAAGCTATACAGACAAAACTGCATATGTCAAGACAAAAAAAAACTAAATAACCATAGAAAGCTCAGTGTAGGAAATTCAAACTAAATTTAAAATTGAACCATTAAACTAAAACATCCTAACCTCATACATTCCATGGTCATCAAATAAGCTGTAGAATTGGATGCCATAGCTCTCTGTACGTAGGGCAACTAACCCAGAAGTGTAATCAAATGCAAACCCACTGCTTAGACCTTCATATCTCCCTGGAAATGAATGAGGAAGCTGGGGGTGGGAATGAAGCTTAAATATTAGCACATAAAACTGCAAATAATATAGTCAATTATTTATAATACAAGAGGGGTAAAAAGTAAATAGCCATTAAACACACAAGTGTTCCAATCACACAACATAAACTTCAGCAATGATGTATATGGCAGCCTTGGCAGGTAACCACAAGGTCAGTATTAGTAATATAAGTCCATAACATATAAGGTAAAAGAAAAGCTTTCTGAAGCATTTTGAAGGCTCTTCCCTACACAAACCAATTCTAGAATGTTTCAAGCCATCATGTAAAGGCATCATTTCTTGTAATATGTCCTAAGTTGACTCTTCCAGTACACATCTTGTGTACTGGGAGATGTCTTTTGCTCCTTTAATAAAACTAATTTATCTATCAAAAAGAATGTAGAGATATCACTATATCATCATGAGCATACTATGTATTCAATGACGCACATTTTGTGTGCTCTGAAACACCAGCCACAAGAACTACACCCCATGTGGCCAAATTCTAAGGGTTACGTCCAAGGAGGTTGACTGAAATATCTCATGATTTTAAAATTTATATGCCTTAAAAGGAAGTGCATAGGCAAAAGATGAGTTTTTTTTAAGGTCTGCCACATATTGAATTGACATTTTAGTAGTGTACTTATTTATGTGAAACTTAATTATAGGAATTTCCTCTGAAGATATACTGTCATTAGTATTTCTTATTCATTAGACAGTCAAATTCCAGTCAATCAAACACGTATAAAATACACATCATAACTTCATTAGAAATGTAGATAATTAGGTATTCAAGATTTCACACAGATTCTTTAGAACAAACCTTGATCCCTGAGATGGTCTTTAAGATATCCATAGAAGGCATTTCCAACATATGAATTAGATTATCTGCACAAGATATCTGAATAACCTTATTTCAGTAAAATCAGTGAAATTAACTGGTTATGTTTCAGCAGAGACAATAATACTTTAATACAGAATAATTCTGAGTTCCAGTACAACAAAATTTTCCTTACAGATGAAAGTGTAGGATCTGGAGAATCTGTAAAACACAGAAGTGGAGATCCAATTCGTGGTAAAAATTTCTTTTTCCCTGTGTCTAGCTGCCAGACCACTAGAACTCCCTCCTTTCCACCTGGACCCCAACAGAAAAATCAGAATAAACAACTATCTAGAGGTAACCATGACAGAAACTGGTCTTGAAAAAGCATCCTAGCCCTTTTTCATCTTCAACTACAAGGAGTCCTGGTACAAAGTGGTCCACATGGACCCTCAAACTATTCACAAAGTAGATCAACAGAGAATGTATAACAGCTAAAAAGTTTTTCAAGCATCACTCATGCTAGGAATCACCCATTTAACAATGTAAGACATGACATTCTAAAGACAGGGTACACATATGACATGCATTAGTATACCCAGCTTTTTTTGATGAATCATTAGTTTACCCAGCTGGTTGACCACTGTAATTCCTTTCACATGCAGACTAATCATCATTTTTACATTAAACTTAAATGTAGAGAAATACAATGTACCACACATCCAACTTTATCATGTAAACTCTACAAACTATATGAAGCAGTCCTCCCCATCCTCAAATGCTAGCTACAACGCAGCATACATACAACAAGAAAAACAGCATAAAACAACAACAACAACAACAACAACAACAACAAAAAAAACAGAGCCCTAGTCCCAAAATTGGGATCAGCTACGAATCCTTGACAGATTTGTTAGAGTCGGCCATATGTATTTGACGATTCGTTGCCTCCATTCTACTCTATCTAAAATCATACTATCTGTTACTCACTTAATTGACATGTCCTTTTTATTACTTCTACTAATGTGATTTTTAGTCTTTGTTCCATCAACTTGGATCAACTCCACTCCTTACTAGTGTATTAGTCACTCTCCTTTGAACATGACCAAACCATCTTAAGCAATTCTCCCTCATCTTTTCATCAATAGGGTGTACCACTATCTTTAAGCAAATTTTCTCATTTCAAATCCTATCCTATTTTTCATGAAAAGGATAGGCTTTAGCACATTATGGAATTCCGTATTTACCTGAATATAAATAGGCACCATCAGAAGAGAAAGAGAGGACTTTCACTTCGGCAGAGTGCCAATGCCACGTGGAGCAAGAATCAGCATCATCATTCCCCCTCACACCAGGATGTTCTTCCTCTTTATTCACTAGTTCATCACCAGTAGAAAATGTTCGATAACCAAATCCCCTCCAAACTAAAATTCTCCCAGTTACATCACCTGCAGCCACAATCCTCTCAGTTGGATGAAATGCAAGAACTGACAAAGTCTTTGAATGATGCAGGGTAATTTTCTTTGCCAATGATCGCCCAGAATCTATAGCAGGAACCGACCACACATGAAGCTTGCGCTTGTTTCTGATTCCAAAAAATTTTCCAGAGGAACTTACAGTAATGAATTCTGGCTGTGGAGTCTGTCAAAAGTGACAACAATCATCATACATCTCAAATTGCAAAAACAATTGGCAATCAGCATAAAAGTTAAAAAGCTGAAGACACGAAAATTATGGGATGATATGGTACTTTAAAAACCAACATTTACTAGATTCTTCCACTCATTTATACCAGATATGTTAAATTTTATGTGTTTCTAGTAGGTTTTCAAAGATTCAGAAACACTTCATGAAATCAGATTGATCTTGTGAGACTGTAAAGATGTCCCTGATTCTTTATTTCATTTGGATATGCTCTTTGGGGTAAGAGGATCTAATAACCTACTAGACTGAGCTTATGATAACTTTATAGATCAACCTACTAAAAAAAAATTAAGAAAGAAAATATATAGATATACCATTCAATAACCTTGAACATATTATTTCCCTATCATCTAAATTTCGTCCAAGCACTCCATATCAACAACAACAACAACTAAACCTTAGGCCCAAAACTATGGAATTGCCTATGAATCCTCAACAGACTAATCAACTCTGTCCAAATCTCCACCATTCTATCCTATCCATATCAAGTAACATTTAAATTGCTAGAGTAAGACTTTGTAACCAAAAGAAGATAAATAAAGTAAAAGTTTGATGAAGTCCTCTTCATTTCTCTTGTAAGGCAAGCTTCATCTTTTATAAAAGGAATAATACTATCTCTTTGTCAGTTATAAAGTCAAATAAATAAATATCAATATTCCAATAAACTCTATCAATATATGATAACTTTTGTGTGTGCTTGTGCGCGCGCTTCTTTAAAATTTCAATTTACAGCATGTCAATTGAATCCTCAAATGAACTACATATTTTAATCTTCCTTGTTTTTGGGGAAATCACACACACACACACACACCCCTAATGGATCTAAAATCCATGAATTCACCTTTTACCCTATTCTTACAATGCAAAAAGGTAGCATTTAATCTAGAGTTCATAGGCATAAGTAGACTATTAAGAATTACAAAAAACAAAAAAAACAAACTAATAGCACCCCCGCGTGGGGGGGGGGGGGGGGGGGGGGGAGTAATTATTGCTCCAACAAATTGTACCTCTTTCAAAATTAATCCGCCAACCATACGAGACGCAGTCAAGTTACACTTCCGAATCTGTCCATGCATAGCTTTGGGCCTGTTTTCTTGCACTTTTTTATCTTCAATGGACAGATAAGCAAAAACATCAGTTGGCTTCTCATTGCTCTCAGCTGGTTGACCTACTATAGATGGAATCACCTAAAAATTAAAATAAAAGTCAGCACTAACTTTTTGTTTATCATTCATACAGCACTAATTGCAAAATGTACATGAAAGACGAGACAAAATTATAATTTAAAGCCAACTTTGGGCAACCAAGATTCTTATTCTTAACTAAAGAGCTGCAATCAACAATACATGGCAAAGTATATATATGAGAATCAACCTCAAGCTTTTTAGTCATAAATCATTGAATGGCTTCAACACTCTTAATTCTCACTAGTACCACCCAAAATGAAAACCTATAAAAATTTTCATATTAAAAGCCGAATTAAAATAAAAAATAAAAAACTATTGGCTTAAATTTCCTACACAACATAAAAAAGTATAACTTCTCCCAAATTTTAACTTAAAATCCCAGTTTAAGTGTCACTTTAAAAACATATATATATATATACACATATACACAAAATCCCCCGTGGTTTCCTTTAAAAACACAAATTCCCCCAAAATTTTTGAATGTAACACTTAAACCCTAGAAGTTTTCTGGCTTTTTAAGTGAATCAGTGACCGATACTGTTATTAGTCCCAAAATTTTGGGGTCGGCTCCTTGAGATGCTGTTTTATTGTCCTCACAAAAACCATTTGTGTTTTTGTGTATTTTTGTCCCCCATTTTTTAAATAACATTAGCATATATGTGTACTTAAATGTGACATTTTTTAAAAAGTTCAGATATTTTGTTCTCTAAGGGTGAAGCAAAACAGAGACGCCAAGGTTCAAATCGCCGCTCCCCCAACTATCAAAATTATCAAAAGGCAAACATAATAGTGTAAAAAAATTCATAAGCATCCAAATTAAATCATTCAGCTTCATCCAACTAAGTTTGAATAAAATGAACATAAAAAACCATACCATAGAGAAAATAGGCATCTTAACATCGAGCGTTTTGAGCAACTCCGGAACGGAGAAATCCCAATACCGAATGGTGCCATCAAGGGACGCAGTCCAGCAATAGCACAAAACCTTAGTGCCCGGCACCACTATCACCGACGTCACCGCCGCCGTGTGACCTTCCAACGACGCAACCTAGCACCCAAAAAAAAAAAATGGTGAGTTATATTGTGAAAAAAAGGAGAGAGAGAGAGAGAGAGAGGCAGTTGAAAAGTTAGTTAGCGGTTGAGTAAGGGGGGGAAAGAACCTTACCTGTAAGGCGGTGGAGGTACTGAAGATGGAGACGGTGTTGGCAGTGCAAACGAGGAGGCGCTTGGCGTCGTTTGAGAAGGCCGGTGGCGAAGATATGTAGCTACTGCCTCCCCTAATCATCTTTGAGAGATTTCACAATTTGAAAGCACCAACGCAAAGCCCTAAAAGCGGCTTAAACCTTATATGCTAAAACCCTGTTTCTGCTGCCTCTATAAAAGACATGAATAAATAAATAAGTAAATAAAACATTTAATCAGATTTTAGTTTTTTTTTTTTTTTTTTTTTTTAAGTAATGGTTATTACTTATTATTATTTGTTACATACACAGGCCCTTTTTTTAACTGAAAACGTGACTCTTCTTTAGTAAAATTAAGGATCTATTTGGTTAAATCAATTTGACTCAGATGGCTCGGGTCATGAGTGCTCTCTTCCTTCCCGTCAATAAAATCAACGATCCATTTGGTCTATTTAGTATTTAGCTTGGCTCAATTTCACTCAAGAGCTACAAGTGCTCTTAATTCCGCATTTCTTTTTCCCCAAAATGCAAAAATTACCCCTAAAATCATCTTCTAGGGTTTCATTTGTTCTTTTTAATTCCCTAAATTTTTCATATAACCTCTAAACTAACTTCTATTAACTCTTGTGGACAAAAAAATCATTTAAGTGTAATATGACCACATTAGGAAGGCTCAATATATTCAAGATACTAGTTATGTGATTTTTCTATCTATAAGACTTAACGAAAGTTAGTCACATGGGTCAATTTGGCAAATATAGAAATCTCAGTGAGTTATAAAAAGAAATCAAACCTAGGGGTGTTTTTGCAACAAACCCAAACCCTTGGGCCTTTTTTTTTTTTTTTTTTTTTTTCCACCTAGGCCTTTTTATTTCTTTTTAAGTAAAGGATAAAACTTATGTGCAATATATTAAGTTCTTCAAATTAGTTTCAAGCACATAGTTGTATTGCCATGGTATAGAAACAATGTTTTTTTTTAAGATAATTAAATTCAATACAAGCATATATTTGAATTAATGGTAAAATCTAATATATTATTCCTAAGGTACCGTACCAAAATATTGCATGCAAATAAAATGTATCACACAAAAGAACGGTATCACTTAGGCACATTTTGTTAGCTCTAGATTTTAGCATCTTAGGTTCCCCAGTCAAAGTTTGAGTTTGATTTCCTTTTAGAAAAAAAAAAAAAATGTATTAAAATATGGTTTTATTTCTCAGTCTCTTACAGGAAATCCTTCCTGATACTCAACGAGGATTCTTCTATTGATGCAATTGAGACCTTTCAAGCTTGGGCCTATGATGGAGATTGCATGTAGAAGTTCTAGTTCGAAATGTTAATCTATTTGGGTCAAGCCCACCTCCACCTCTCACTTTAACTAGGGCCGGCCTAAGCCCTAGGCAACTTAGGCCCAACTTAGGCTTAGGCATAAGGCCCCATCACAAATTTTTTTTTTATCTCTATAAAAAAGACTTATTCCCGTTGTAAAAGAACCAAAAAAATTTATATATATATATATATATATGAATTTTTTCCAAATGATTGTGCACTTTTATTTATTTACTAGTGATACTAAAAATATCACAAATTTTATTATAGGCTTACAAATTGACATATTACCAATTACAAAAAATTAATTCAAACATTAATTAATTACATTATTGAAGTTCATCAATCACAATTATTGTCACATCATATTTTAAATATTTTATAATAGTTTTAGCATATTTTTATTTATAATTTTCTAACAAAGTTTTCAAAATATGAGAATGGTAGAAACCTAACCCAAAAGATTTTTTTTTTTTTTTTAACAAAATAAAACACATATTTGTAGTTTTATTTGTTTACAATTGTTTATTTATTTTGTTGCTATTATCAATTAATGTATTTAGATTATTTTTGTTTTAAGATTGTCTTTTAATCTTGCCCTCTAGACGGAAATTCTAGCTCAGCCACTGCTCTACTTCCTTCTTCCTCTCCATCCAAACACCTTTCAATTTTAGCTTAGATTTTTGGTTTGGAGGATAGAGACAAGTCCATATGACCCATAGTTGTTTTGTAAGTTTCTAACATCATGTTTATCTAATGAAAAAAAAAAGAACTATACAAACATTTCGTCAATAAAAACCTAGAGGATACCATTGTACACCTTTGGTGTGATAGTTACTCCACAAGTGTAAGTGTTTGCGGGGTGTGGGGGGCAAGGGCCGGGGTTCAAGTCTCTAGAAAGGAGTTTCACACACATATATACTTAGATTAGACTAAAATAGAATTTCTATCTCGTATTAAAAAAATTTAAAAAAAAAAACAGAGGATTTTTATACTGATATTACATTTTTATTTCATATCATATGTCTTAATTTTGACATTGTTTTTTATCACAAAAAAAACCAACACATGTTTTTTGTCTGCAAATGCACAATTTCATTACTTGAGGACATTTTGTAGATCACAACAAATAAGCAACGCTAGCAACAATTGAGTTAGTAAGAGGGTGTTTAGATCGGTGAAAACTAAGTTATATAACTTAGTTTTCACCTAAAACTCAAAACATGTGGGACCCATGACAAAGATGGTTGTTTGGCATAATTTTTAAGTTACGTTCTCATCACTTAAAAGTCCGTTTAAATACTGCTTATTTTGCTGAAAACTAAAAATACTGTAACAAAATAATTTTTAAACATGTGAATAGTGCCGTGGGACCCATTTTTTAATGAAAATTTTGGTAAAAAAAGAAGTTTGTGGGACCATGAAACACAGAAACGTGGCCGCTATCCCAACGGTCACTAAAACTCAAAAAATTTGAGTTTGAGTGATGAAAATCAAGAACACCATTTTAGTGTTTCCAAATCATGAATTTTGAGTTTTAGGGTCCGTTTGGTTCCCGTAAAATATTTTCCGGAAAATAGGTATTTTCCGGAAATGTTATTTTCTGAAAAAGGAAAATATTTTCAAATATTTGGTTGTATTATGAAAATTGTTGTGAAAAATATTTTCATGTATTTGGGTGTATTAGGAAAATGCTATTTTCCGGCGACGACAACAACAACAACAACAGCAACAAATTGATTCCGGCAACAACAACAACAACAAAAAATTGATTTCGGCAACAACAACAACAACAACAACAACAATCAGTTCATCAAAAATAAAAACAACAAACGGCGATGGGTCTGGTTCGTGGATCGGCGAGCTCGAGGAGGCGATGGGTCTGGGTGAAGGCGATGGGTTGCTCGTGCTGTTGCTCGTGGGTCTGGGTCTGGGTGAAGGCAATGGGTTGCTCGTGGGTCTGGGTTCGTTGTGCTCGTGGTTCGTCGTGCTCGTGGGTCTGGGTCTGGGTGAAGGCGATGGGTTGCTCGTGGGTCTGGGTTGCTCGTGGGTCTGGGTTGCTCGTGGATCTGGGTGAAGGCGATGGATTTCTCGGATCAGAGGTGGAGGATGACTTCTCTCGGCATGGTCTCGACGTCGAGCTCCGGTGTCTTCTTCCTCAGATGGTCACCGGCGTTTTCTCTCTTTCGTTTCTCTCAATCAATTTCTCTGGCTCTGTTGTGTGTTTTCTTCTTCTTTTTCGTTCTCAATCAATTTCTCTCAGAGGCTCTATTTTGTGCGTGTATCTTGTGTGCGTTTTTGTGCGAGACCCGGAAATGGTTTGAAGGTAAAATAAAAGCGTAAAACCATTTCCGGGTCAAAGGGGAAAATATGGTCAAAGTTGAACCATATTTTCCAGAAATTAGCATTTCCCTTGCCTTCCAAACACATGGGTCAGGTGGTAAATGATTTCCTGAAATCATTTACCACCAAAACAAACGGACCCTAATGGCAAAAGTGTTATTATGATGCATTGGTGAAGCCCAATAGCAGTGTGTTGTCACGTCAAAAGCTAATCCCATTGGGCTATGTTTACCTATCTCTAACAATTTATTGGCTCTCATTCTCGAATACTATTGACATAACTTTTTTACATATTTCTAATAATTTGCCACAATAACAATTATGAAAAAAAAAGGGTCAAATATTTTGTGTCTATAAATTTTCTCAACAACAAATAGGCTTTCCAACTCGTAAAACTTTTCCTATTAACAAAAAAAACTGGTAAAACTTTTATTTTATCTTCTTTACAACAATAACAATAAAGCCTTATTCTCAAAATTTTGGGGTCAGCTATTATCTCAACAATTGATGGAGAGTCTGAATCCTGGAGACATGCAACCATTGTTACAGACAATAAATCCCCAACCACTTGATTCAGCAGTGATATTGTTTCTTCTTCTGCCTGCAATTCCCAACAACATATATATGTATGGTAAGAAAAGAAATCAAGATACAATAAAAACTAGATTCAAGCTTTTGTTTCCCAATGGCCAATAAATCATTTATTTATATTTATTATATTTAAGAGTTTTATCACCAAGAAAAGAACAGTAAAAGAAATATTGAACTAAGTAAAAAGATAAGGAGAAAAAAAAAATCATACATAAATGTTCAAAGAACAAATAAACTATATCCACAAACCTGAAAATGCTTAACTAAGATCAGAGAAGGAGAAAAAGAAGAGAAACAAAGGGTCAGAGATACTCCATGAAAATTTTTTCTAGTAACTCACTGATCCGATTTATGAGGCTAATTGATGTCTCAACAGCATAATTTTCATTTTCATGTCGTTTTATTCTGAGGATTGTTTTCTTCATCATTGCAAACAAAAAACCAGGGGCAGCACTTTGAAAATATCACCAAACCCAAGCTTTTATATAGATTGAATTGAAGTTACACTAACACCCCCAAGTTAGATAAATTACACTAACACCCCCTAGTTATGATGAAATTAGACTCACTTCGCATGTTTTTGAAGAAAGCACACTCCCTTTTTTCAAAAAAATAATAATAATACTCCACTCCCAAATAATTAAAATAATTGATACTTGATCCTTGAAAAAAAAATTATTTAGGACTAGAGTGTCAATTATTTTGATATTTTGAGGAGGAAAAAAAGGGACTTATGTCAAATATTTTGATATTTTGATGAGGAAAAAAGGGTTGCGAGTGTCAAATATTTTGATCTTTTAAGGACAAAGTGCTATTTCTTGAAAATTAGGTATAATAAATCAAATTTCACTATACTACATGGGTGATGGTGTAATTTATTGTAGGGATATTGAGCCTGAAAGCTCATCATTTATTCGTGTTAAGTCTGTGGCCCAATCCGAGGACAAGAGTTGTCCGAGGAAAGGGAGTCTTTATTAGAAAAGACTGTATTAGTAAATAGAGGTTAACTTTGACCATAACAGCTTAAGAAGATGGGCCGATGGTAAATACATCCTCGGCTGATTGATGCCGAGGATAGAAGGCTCTGTCTATCACTCAGGATGACGTTCTAAGAAATCTCGTTGTTGTTGATAAGTATTGTGGAGGTGGCAAATAGGAAAGTGCCCTAAAATATCTAAGAAGAAAGCTGTTGCCTCCGCATTAAATGCACTACAGCTAACTCTCTGGCCGCATTAATGTGAAGAGGATACTTGAACAATGTTGTTTCAGCCTTACAGCTACTATACAATGACATAGGAGACGGCCTGATGGAACAAGTATCAACATCAATTCTCCAGTATACACGTGTGAAGAGGATACAAAAAGGAGAGGAAGGCAACAAGAGGAGGGATCGGAATTGAAGAGAAAAAGACTGTAGCTTCCAAGAACTAAATTTGTAACCCAATTTAAGAACAATATATATAAGAACAAATATCATCAGACCTTTGCCGAGGACTATTTGTCTTCAGTACAATTCTTCTTCCTTTCATTCTCCTATCATCTGAACCCATTTTAGAGTTTGTTTGATTTACTAAAACCCAGTTTTCCAACTCATTCTCTATAAATTCATTATTTTGAGCTTTTTAGGCCTAAGTCCATCCATGTAGTGAGCTGAGAATTCAAATCTAGTCCTTACATTTATCTTTCTATTTTATATAATTAAAACTGGAGAAAGTTTGCAGTCACAAACATCTCAAAACATTTTCAAACAAGTTTGTTTTGAGTTGTGATAGGTCCCAATATAATTATTTTATTTTATTTTGGCACACCTCAATTAATTGTGACAATATTATGAGATTTTGTTATTATTGTGTGTTGTTAAGTCAACAAAATTATCTATATATACCATATATAACAACAACAAAATATATGACATTAAATTTTATATTTTCTTTGTTAACCTACGGTAACCCTCTTCCTTTCCTAGACCTGGGACTAATTGTGAACAAAATATATCACACCAAACACAAACACAAAGTTGAGAAACAAAATGAAAACTTTCACAAATGAAATAATGTCTTTAGGTATGAACACAACTTCAAGAGGGTAAACTGCCAAACTCTATCAGAATTGAGAATATTCACAAGATCACCGAATGTACTTTCAGTAATAATTCAAGAATAATGCTAGGGATTTCTCATTTCTACCCAAAAATAAAATAAAATAAAATAATAATGTTAGGGACACATAAAATTCAGTAAATTTTGTCACAACTTGTCACATAATAAATTGTAAGTAATGGAAGTAGTGGTTATGAGTTATTGAATTATGATATTGATGATTTGTGGATTTTTTGTTGTGTTGTATTTGGACTATGGAGGGGCTATGGGTTCAAAGAAAGGGTTACGTGATTAGTTTCTTTTGGGCTATTTGGACCAATCCAAAAATTTGAGGGGGGCCAACTATAAACTCTAAAATATGAACATGCAAATAAAATAGCTAAAAAAGTTTCTAAAAAAAAAAAAAGCTAATTTGAGAGAGAGAGAGAGAGAGAGAGAGAGAGAAGGGGGGGGGGATTTTTAAAAATAAGGATAAATTAATTAAATTAGGGGTATTTTCGAAAGTAAAAAAAGATTATAATTAACTCTCCGAATTCTCTTAATATATAGAGATAATATAATAATAAGCACTAATTTTAACATTTTTTTAGTATTTTTTATTTTTGTTTTTTCAAGTTAAATTGTGAAAGAGTAAACTTAGTAAAATAAGATAATGCTTATATCAAATCTGATTATTGGATTTTCTTTTAATATATATAAAATTTTAATTTTTTTATAGGTTTGATAGAATTTCAACCTATAACATCCATTCCATAATCAGTGGTTGAGCCATATACAATTTTTTCTAAGGAGGGGGAAAGCTAAATATATATTGTAGGGTCTATATTTGTGGCCCAAATCCCAAAGGTACGGAATATGAGCCCAACTAGCCCAATACAATGAATTTGTAGAGAGTGGATGAAAGAGCTGGGCTAATAGTGAACTAAGCAACGTCCAACAAAAGGTTCAACTGGTGAATAATTGCAAGAACAAACTTGAGACGTGGATCAATTCTTGTCCGAGGAGAAAAACTTTCATTTATATAATTCTTAGAGCTACAGTGAACCTTTCTTCTCTCTTCTTCTCTCTTTTTTCCGATCCCCCAATTATGTGAGGTCCTTTACATTTATATAGTTTTGTTCTTTTCCTATATTCATCGTACACTTGTTCTTAATCTAAGCATCCACTTCAGTCTCTGTCCCATCAAATATCTTCTTTAGCTCTCCATGAGTGGTGGTAGCTGAGGTTGCACTGTTCAGGGTCTTCTCCACATAAATGCGGCCAAAAAAGTTGCTGCAAAGCATTTAATGCAGTGGTAGCAGCTTTTTCCTTAGATATTTCTCTGTTCTTATCATCTTTATACGTGCATAAAGTTCATCCTTATCGTTGGAACTTCCTGGAAGATTGTCCAAGCTGCCCAGGTATTTGCTTGATAGTATTCTTCATATTCGAGAAAGATAAACTCCTCGGACGATATTTCTTTATCATTTCCTTACATGATCTTCTAGCCTGGGGCCTTTCCCAAGCCTTTGCTACTCCTCGGACGTACCTACATTTTCAAACAGGGCCCAAGGCCCAATATAAAAATTTGGGCTTTTACCCCCACATATATAATTTTTTTTTTTAGAATATTAAATATTTATCACACACACGGGGAGAGGGGAGAAGGGGTCTTAAAGAAACTAATAGTGGTGTATATTCAACATTTTTAATTTTTTTATAGGTTTGATAGAATTTCAATTTATGACATTTGCTCCATAATCAATGGTTGAGCCATATACAATTTTTTCTAAGGAGGGGGGAAGCTAAATATATATAATTTTTTTTTGAGAATATTAAATATTTAACACACACACAGGGAGAGGAGAGAAGGAGTCTTAAAGAAACTAACAATGATGTATATTCAAGAGGACCTAACTCTTATATACACAGTACATACTTTAAATCCAAAGAATAATACACGCGCATGCGCGCGTGCACACACACACACACACACATATATATTATCTGTTTATTTCTTATACATTAAATATTTGTAATTTTAATTTAACATATGATATTTTCTTACCTAAACAAAAATATTTACATCAAATAACATCTTTGCAAAAAAAGAAAAAGAAAAAAGAAGAGTAAGTCTTGACATGTTTAAAAGTATACAACTCAATTTAATAAAAATAAAATTACATATGGTATATATTAAATACACTTTAATTTAATGAACTATGTATGAAATAAGAGTAATCAGTGGGAATAAAAAATACATTAACCAACTATATAAATGCATTACATGTTTTTAGTAAAAATTTAGGTAGCTATAATTGAAATTTATATCTAAAATTATTATTCTTTTTGCCAAAAATACAAGGGAAAGAGAAGATTTTTGAAAAGTCAAAGCTCCTCCCTCCACCCATGGACCATGATGATTATTAAAAATTGCAATTGAAAGAGCATTTATAGCTGGGCTTGTAAATGCCAAATGTAAGCATATTTTAGTATTAAGGCCCAATTTGTCCCAACATCTGAAAGCCTAAACATGAAAATTTGTAAATTTTTTTGGCATAGTGCTATGATGGTACTGTAGCACTTTGCCAAAAGATTATATTAATATTTTATTCCTGCTTTTCTCTCTCATCACACAGTCTCTCATCTCTCTGTCTTTTGCTTCAAAAATAAAAAAATTTGTCTTTCTCTCTCTCACTCACTTTCCTCTCTTTCTCCCTCTTCTCTACAATCAACGGAGCTCCACCATGATCATTCACCATGATCATCCACCGTGATCGTCAACAGAGCTCCACCGTAATCGTATAGGATCGGAGGGGAGGTGGAGAAGCACCAAGCCACAAACGGAGAGAGTGATGAGAAAGGGAGACTGAGAGTGAAAACGGTATGGATAAAATTTTGAATTTGTGATATGTGTATTCAGATTTGTAGCGATGGGTTTTGCAATAATGGGTTTTGCAGCGATGTTAGCGGCGTGTTTTGCAGTGATGGGTTGCTCAAGATCGTTGCTGATGATGGGTTTTGTGTGTGTTTTGCAGTGAGGCATGGATTGATGAGTTTTGTGTGTGTTTTGCAGTGAGGTATGTATCTGATGGGTTTGTATCGGTGGGTTTTTTTTTTTGGTATGTCCAGCAGTGGTGGCTCTGGGTTTGGCCGCGGGGATGGGTTTTGGCCGTGGCTTTTTTTTTTCTTTGTTTTTTCTTGCTGGTGGTGGGTTTGTGACTGATGTGGTGGTGGTGATTTTTGGTGGTGGGTGGATGAGAAAGAGAGAAAAATAGAGAGACGGAGAACAGAGATGAAGAGAGAAGAGAGAGAGATTTTTTATATATATTATTTTATTATGTAATTTATATTATTTTAATATATTGTAGGTAAAAATAAAAATTGGAATGATGGGCGCGATGTAAAATGATATGGTATAAATGATAATGTAGATTTTGAGATAGTAAAATAGAATAGTTTGAAAATTCGGATGAGAATGCTGTAATGCATATATAATAGAATCTTTAACGGCATAAAAATTTATGTATTACATAAGTAATTTTTATTTTTGAGTATTTCTTCTTTTTTATTTTTCTCCTTTTATGTGTATTTGAAAGGAAGATCATACCAATTAATCAAACTTGTTGAAAACTTGATAAGGATTAAAGATTTTGCAATCCATTTTACCTTACTCATTTTTAGCTTTATCCAACTTAATAGAATTGAAACCCATCTAGCTGAAGTTGCCATGAGCCATTTTAGAGAAAGTATATAGACATAACAATTTTGACACTTGATGTTGTGGAAAATTGTCAATGGTAAATAAAAAATTAATATTAATGGTGGATCTAAATAAGAATCTGTAAAAATTTGTCAACTCATCTATTATAAAAAATTTTCCAAAAAATAAAAATAAAAACTTGTACGAAGAAATAAGAATATTATTGAATTTCTATCAAAAAAAGAATGTTATTGAATTTTTTTTGAATACGTTAGTAACTAGTATCACTTGCCCCTTAACTTTGAGTCTTTGACCAAGTTATGGTTTTAGATTCCTTTTTAAAAAAAGAAAAAAGAAAAAAGAAAAAAAGTCATGGTTTTAGACTTTATTATCACTCCAACGGTCCAACCTGCCCATGCGGGTTTCTCACCAGGCCCGCAGTTGAGTTTCCACTTTCCCCCACTTCTTCTTCTTCTTATTATTTTTTAACCCACGTACAGTTGAGTTTTGAAACAATCTCTTTTACATGATAGAGGTCCAAATAACAATTTATTTTAAAAATAGTAATTGATTTTTAATATGAATTTGAGATGGTGTTATTTATATATATTTTTGGAATAACTTCTTCTTCTTCTTTTTCTTCGCGTTTACATGATAGAGGTCCAAATTAAAAATATTAGTTGATTTATAATATGTATTAGAGATGGTGCTATTTATATATTTTTTGGAATGATAATACTTATACATTATACATACTGGCATGGACTTACAACTGAAATTATATTTTAAAAATACGATTTTAATTATAACGAAAATGTATAATTTAGCATGTTTAATAATAATTAGTGTATTTTCTAAGCACGTAGTTCATCTATACCCTAATTAAAGATAACATAAATTTAACATATATTTATTAATTTTAATAAGTTGTAATCCACTGTACGCAACTAGGGGGGGGGGGCAATGGCCCCCCCTGCCCCTTAATGGGTCCATCCCTACTAGCCTTATCACACACGCTTTGTGCGTGCGATGAGGTTCTATTTTTTTATTTTTTTATTTTATTTTTTGTTAGGGTTTAGTATCTTAATTTTTCGTTCATCACAATTTGAAAAAATAGATAGGATTTTTTTTTCCTGAAGAGAATGAGATTCCTATTTCAATTAGAAGCTTTTGCGTGTTTATACAAATCCAAATTGATAATGTAATACATCCAAAAAAAAATGATAATGTAATAGTTTAAAATAGAAACGTGGGATAGTTTAGCCTAACACATTTTTTTTTTTAATTTTTATTTTAATGTGGGATAGTTTTTTCTTTTTGTTTGGTGGGTGAAGTTATTTATTTATTTATTTTTTGAACGTGGGTAGTGGGAAGTTATTTATTTATTTATTTATTTTGTGATCAACGTTGATTATCTAGTGGGGAGTTAATATCAAGCAAGTTTTTTTTCTTTTGATTTTTGTCTATTTATGGTTTTAACCTCAATTTGTATTTTTAAAAATAAGGATAAATTAATTAAATTAGGGGTATTTTTGAAAGTAAAAAAAGATTATAATTAACTCTCTGAATCCTCTTAATATATTGAGATAATATAATAATAAGCACTAATTTTAACATTTTTTTAGTATTTTTTATTTTTGTTTTTTCAAGTTAAATTGTGAAAGAGTAAACTCAGTAAAATAAGATAATGCTTATATCAAATCTGATTATTGGATTTTCTTTTAATATATATAAACTTTTTAATTTTTTTATAGGTTCGATAAAATTTCAACCTATAACATCCATTCCATAATCAGTGGTTGAGCCATATACAATTTTTTCTAAGGAGGGGGAAAGCTAAATATATATTGTAGGGTCTATATTTGTGGCCCAAATCCCAAAGGTACGGAATATGAGCCCAACTAGCCCAATATAATGAATTTGTAGAGAGTGGGTGAAAGAACTAGGCTAATAGTGAACTAAGCAACGTCCAACAAAAGGTTCAACTGGTGAATAATTGCAAGAACAAACTTGAGACGTGGATCAATTCTTGTCCGAGGAGAAAAACTTTCATTTATATAATTCTTAGAGCTACAGTGAACCTTTCTTCTCTCTTCTTCTCTCTTTTTTCCGATCCCCCAATTATGTGAGGTCCTTTACATTTATATAGTTTTGTTATTTTCCTATATTCATCGTACACTTGTTCTTCATCTAAGCATCCACTTCAGTCTCTGTCCCATCAGATATCTTCTTTAGTTCTCCATGAGTGGTGGTAGCTGAGGTTGCACTGTTCAGGGTCTTCTCCACATAAATGCGGCCAAAAAAGTTGCTGCAAAGCATTTAATGCGGTGGTAGCGGCTTTTTCCTTAGATATTTCTCTGTTCTTATCATCTTTATTTGTGCATAAAGTTCATCCTTATCGTTGGAACTTCTTGGAAGATTGTCCAAGCTGCCCAGGTATTTGCTTGAAAGTATTCTTCATATTCGAGAAAGATAAACTCCTCGGACGATATTTCTTTATCATTTCCTTACGTGATCTTCCAGCCTGGGGCCTTTCCCAAGCCTTTGCTACTCCTTGGACGTACCTACATTTTCAAACAGGACCCAAGGCCCAATATACAAATTTGGGCTTTTACTCCCACATATATAATTTTTTTTTTAGAATATTAAATATTTATCACACACACGGGGAGAGGGGAGAAGGCGTCTTAAAGAAACTAATAGTGGTGTATATTCAACCTTTTTAATTTTTTTTATAGGTTTGATAGAATTTCAATTTATGACATTTGCTCCATAATCAATGGTTGAGCCATATACAATTTTTTCTAAGGAGGGTGGAAGCTAAATATATACAATTTTTTTTTGAGAATATTAAATATTTAACACACACACAGGGAGAGGAGAGAAGGAGTCTTAAAGAAACTAACAATGATATATATTCAAGAGGACCTAACTCTTATATACACAGTACATACTTTAAATCCAAAGAATAATACACGCTCATGCGCGCATGCACACACACACACACACACACATATATATTATTTGTTTATTTCTTATACATTAAATATTTGTAATTTTAATTTAACATATGATATTTTCTTACCTAAACAAAAATATTTACATCAAATAACATCTTTGCAAAAAAAGGAAAAAGAAAAAAGAAGAGTAAGTCTTGACATGTTTAAAAGTATACAACTCAATTTAATAAAAATAAAATTACATATGGTATATATTAAATACACTTTAATTTAATGAACTATGTATGAAATAAGAGTAATCAGTGGGAATAAAAAATACATTAACCAACTATATAAATGCATTACATGTTTTTAGTAAAAATTTAGGCAGTTATAATTGAAATTTATATCTAAAATTATTATTCTTTTTGCCAAAAATACAAGAGAAAGAGAAGATTTTTGAAAAGTCAAAGCTCCTCCCTCCACCCATGGACCATGATGATTATTAAAAATTGCAATTGAAAGAGCATTTATAGCTGGGCTTGTAAAATTTAAATGCCAAATGTAAGCATATTTTAGTATTAAGGCCCAATTTGTCCCAACATCTGAAAGCCTAAACATGAAAATTTGTAAATTTTTTTGGCACAGTGCTATGATGGTATTGTAGCACTCTGCCAAAAGATTATATTAATATTTTATTCTTGCTTTTCTGTCTCATCACACAGTCTCTCATCTCTCTGTCTTTTGCTTCAAAAATAAAAAATCTGTCTTTCTCTCTCTCAGTCACTTTCCTCTCTTTCTCCCTCTTCTCTACAATCAACGGAGCTCCACCATGATCATTCACCGTGATCATCCACCGTGATCGTCAACAGAGCTCCACCGTAATAATCAACAGTAGATAGGATCGGAGGGGAGGTGGAGAAGCACCAAGCCACAAATGGAGAGAGTGATGAGAAAGGGAGACTGAGAGTGAAAACGGTATGGATAAAATTTTGAATTTGTGATATGTGTATTCAGATTTGTAGCGATGGGTTTTGCAATAATGGGTTTTGCAGCGATGTTGGCGGCATGTTTTGCAGTGATGGGTTGCTCAAGATCGCTACCGATGATGGGTTTTGTGTGTGTTTTGCAGTGAGGCATGGATTGATGAGTTTTGTGTGTGTTTTGCAGTGAGGTATGTATCTGATGGGTTTGTATTAGTGGGTTTTTTTTTTTGGTAAGTCCAGTAGTGGTGGCTCTGGGTTTGGCCGTGGGGATGGGTTTTGGCCGTGGCTTTTTTTTTTCTTTGTTTTTTCTTGCTGGTGGTGGGTTTGTGACTGATGTGGTGGTGGTGATTTTTGGTGGTGGGTGGATGAGGAAGAGAGAAACATAGAGAGACAGAACAGAGATGAAGAGAGAAGAGAGAGAGATTTTTTTTATATTATTTTATTATGTAATTTATATTATTTTAATATATTGTAGGTAAAAGATGAAGAGAGAAGAGAGAGAGATTTTTTTTATATTATTTTATTATGTAATTTATATTATTTTAATATATTGTAGGTAAAAATAAAAATTAGAATGATGGGCGCAATGTAAAATGGTATGATATAAATAATAATGTAGATTTTGAGATAGTAAAATAAAATAGTTTGAAAATTCGGAAGAGAATGCTGTAATGCATATATAATAGAATCTTTAACTGTATAAAAATTTATGTATTACATAAGTAATTTTTATTTTTGAGTATTTCTTCTTTTTTATTTTTCTCCTTTTATGTGTATTTGAAAGGAAGATCATACCAATTAATCAAACTTGTTGAAAACTGGATAAGGATTAAAGATTTTGCAATCCATTTTACCTTACTCATTTTTAGCTTTATCCAACTTAATAGAATTGAAACCCATCTAGCTGAAGTTGCCATGAGCCATTTTAGAGAAAGTATATAGACATAACAATTTTGACACTTGATGTTGTGGAAAATTGTCAATGGTAAATAAAAAATTAATATTAATGATGTATCTAAATAAGAATCTATAAAAATTTGTCAACTCAACTATCATAAAAAATTTTCTAAAAAAAAATAAAAACTTGTACGAAGAAATAAGAATATTATTGAATTTCTATCTAAAAAAGAATGTTATTGAATTTTTTTTGAATACGTTAGTAACTAGTATCACTTGCCCTTTAACTTTGAGTCTTTGACCAAGTTATGGTTTTAGATTCCTATTTAAAAAAAGAAAAAAGAAAAAAGAAAAAAAGTCATGGATTTAGACTTTATTATCACTCCAACCTGCCCAAGCGGGTTTCTCACCAGACCCGCAGTTGAGTTTCCACTTTCCCCCACTTCTTCTTCTTCTTATTATTTTTTAACCCACGTACAGTTGAGTTTTGAAACAATCTCTTTTACATGATAGAGGTCCAAATAACAATTTATTTTAAAAATAGTAATTTATTTTTAATATGAATTTGAGATGGTGTTATTTATATATATTTTTGGAATAACTTCTTCTTCTTCTTTTTCTTCGCGTTTACATGATAGAGGTCCAAATTAAAAATATTAGTTGATTTATAATATGTATTAGAGATGGTGCTATTTATATATTTTTTGGAATGATAATACTTATACATTATACATACTGGCATGGACTTACAACTGAAATTATATTTTAAAAATACGATTTTAATTATAACGAAAATGTATAACTTAGCATGTTTAATAATAATTAGTGTATTTTCTAAGCACGTAGTTCATCTATACCCTAATTAAAGATAACATAAATTTAACATATATTTATTAATTTTAATAAGTTGTAATCCACTGTACGCAACTGCACATAAACAGCGTGTGTGTATCCAAACATGAGGAATAATTTTTTGTATTTGTTCTTCCTTTTTTTTTTTTTTTTTGGTTCTTTAAATGACAACTTTTGCGTGGAAGTTTCGCTTGTAGAGTTTTATTATTGAAAAAAGGACAATTATTGTCAAAGTCAATCCTAAAGTGTGGCGATTAAATCCATGATTTACTTACATAAATATACTTTATGCTTGCTTTTGTTCGGTAAATCATTATCATTATCATATTCATCTTCTTGAGAATTTGGTTGAAGCTTATACATATAAAAAAGTGATGACTATGAGCTTTCCTCCAATTCAGCATGTTCTTGATAGAAATGGCCGTTTGGTCCAAGCCAAGGAGTCCCAAGTACACTCCTACAGCGGATTCAGCTATCCTGGAGTCCGCAATATGGAAATGGAAGAGGCCCAGAATGCATTCAAAAGTTTCAATGATGTGGTTAGTTCCACAATGAAATGGACTACAATAGCTTCTCTTGGTAAGCCATTAGAAATGTTTGAATCCTGCATATATGTTTTCTTGGCTGCTGTCTATTATATGAATCCTACAACTTGTTTCTAATAAAAAAAGAGGTTGTTAAGTTGTGTCTTATGTTTATTTATTTATTATTATTTTTTGATGAATTAAAAATGGATAAGGAGGGCAATTTAAGTTAGCGTATTCCATTTGAGTTTGACCATAGTAGATTTTTTATGTTTATTCAATTTTGGTCTCTCAATGATGTTTAAACATTTATAGGTTTTTTTTTGGGCGTGTTTTTAATTTTTATTTTAAAAACAACAAGTTACCCAAGGAGGGAATCAGACCCTTTTCTGCTATCCTGTGATATATACTATCATTGAAAGATCGAACACAAGCATCTAGGACCTTGTATGTGGTTGTTTTCTGTTGTAATTTTGTCTTAGGGTTCCAAATATCTACTGCTCATGGTAGGGTCTACTATTAGAGCAATACACACAAAATTCATGGTCTAAAAACCTAGAAACCATGATAGAGAAAATTTAAGAGCATAAGAGAGAGGGAGAGTTTTCTTCTACTTTTATCTTTTGCATCAATTACACAAATTACACCCCTTTATAACCCACCCCAAGTGACATGTATATATGTTACATATGGTTAATCCATTAAATAGGTCTTGCCCACTAATGGGTGACCTGGTTAGCCAAGCTTGACCAACTTCTAACAATCATAAATATGTATCCCCTAAAATATAGGATATTGTCACCATGGACTACCATGGTTTTGTAATATCATAGTCTATTACGGTTTTAGGTTACCATCCATACTAAACCTAAGTATTTTTATATGTACCACATATTGATAAATTTATTGTAACACACAATTCAATATAACAAAATATAGTTGCTTTGGGTTTTTTGTTGTAAACATGGGCCATTACGTCAAACCATGTTTCCATTCTCTCCTTCTACATCTTTTTATATTCTACGTCCCTCCATTGCTTAAGTTAAACAAACATTGTTCTATGTAGTTCATTTGTAATCCCACCATGATATGTTAAACTGGACATATTTGACATGCTACTTATTACACATCCCATGCTTTGTATTATTCTTAAAACTTTATATATTTAATAATTTTTGTATGTGATTTAAATTTGAAAAAAAAAAAAAAAAAAAACTAAGATTAACCCAAGCATTCTACTTATTAGATTTTTCCCTTAATAAGGATGTCCAAATTCCAAAACTCTTCAAATATCTTACTATTCTCCTGGGTGTGTGTAGTTCTACTGTCCCACACACATTAAATAATAACGCAGAAGAATCTTTTGAGGATGAACCTAATATATTAAACAGAAGTTTCAAACCTAGAATCTCATGTGGCTTTAGAAATCACTAGGCTAATCACTTGAGGTTCTAATAGATTAATTGTTTTTATTCCTAAAGTATATAGTTTAACAAATAGCAAAGTCATAGTTTTTTTTAGAAAAAGAAAAACCACAATTCAAAGCAATATAATTAAAGCAATAAAAAGAACACAATAGCAGTTCTTCAAAGTTAGTTTATTGTTTTTATTTTTAACAATATCGCTCAAATGAGGGTTGAGTGAACTTACTGTCTTGATCACTTTAATTAAGCGAGTCTTCTATGACTTGAAATCTTTAAGCAACTTAATTATTAATTTGACATATTACAAAACAACCATGAATACACTGTCATTAACAATTGGTTTGACACAAAAATACGCCAACATAGAACATACACCTAAATCCCAACAAAATGTATTTCATGTTTTATATATGGCAGGTTCACATGAGGTTCATACTTGGTCTACAGTATCCCGTATCCGGGTATTCTTCTATTTTTTGTGTAATTATTAGTTTAAGTAAACCTTTAATTGCAAACTTAAAAATTTATATATTATATATGTAACTTATATTTTTGAGTATTTTCTTCTTTTATTTGAAAGGAAGAAAATAGGAATATACCAAAGTTTATTTATTTATTTAAATTTATTTCGTATGTAAAAAGAAAAGAAAAGAAAGAAAGATGAACTATACCGATTAATCCGACTCGTTAAAAATTGGATACGGATCAAAGATTTTAAAACCAATTTCGGCCCTACTCATTTTTAGCCCATACCCCACCGAATCGAATCTAAAGCCGTCCAAGTCTACTGGTTTGCCAAGACTTGCTGAAATTAACATGAGCCCTTTTAATTTGACCAAGTCATGGTTTTAGACTTTTAAAATCACTCCTAGCTTCACACGCACACGCCCACGCCCACGCGGGTTTCTCAATTGAGTTTCGAGACAATATTTTTTCCAGGAAAAACCTGTTGATCCACATACGGCCAAAATGAGCTAAACTTGTGATTAAAGAAAAAAAAACAAAAACGTTAACGAATGTTATGAAAAAATGATAAACCAATTAATTATATTGACAGATTTTTCTATTTCCTATAAAAATAATATTAAAATTTTCCTCATATAGTTTATTAACCATTCATAACATAATTTATTAACGATTTTCTTAAGAGTATCTAAGAAAAAACAGGTTTGTTACACAAGTGCGGATCCACACACCGTCGAAATGAACTAAACTAAACTTGTGATGATTTCAAAAACATGACCCTGAAAATCATGTAAATTTATCATATATTTATTAGTTTTAAGTCAGAATCATAAACGGTGTATCCAAACATAAGAAAGGAGTTTTTTTTTTTTTTTGGCTCTTTAAGACAACGTTTGCTAGGAAGTTTCGTTTGGAGACTTTTTTTAAGTTTTAGGATTGAAAACGCGTTATATAGTCAAAGTCAAGATCATATGTGGTGGCAAATCCATGATTTACTTACATATATTTTATGCTTGCTTTTGTAACGTGATCATTATCATTATCATCATTATCATATTCATCTTCTTGAGAGAATTTGGTTGAAGCTTATACCTATAGAAAAGTGATGACTAGGAGCCTTCCTCCAATTCAGTTTGTTTTTGATAGTCATGGCCATTTGATTGGTGCCAAGGATTCCCAAGTGGACTCCTATGGTGGATTCAGCAATATGGACGATGAGGCCCAGAATGTTTTCAAAAATTTCAATGATGGGGTTAGTTCCACAATGAAATGGGCTACAATAGCTTCTATTGGTAAGCTATTTGAAGTGTTTGAATCATCATGCATATATGTTCTGTTGTTGGTTACTGTTTCAGTTGTTGCGTCTAAGTCTAACCAAAAAAGAGTTTGCTGTTTTATGTTTATATTTATTCAGTTTCAGTCTCTCAATGATGTTTCAGCTTTCAGTTTTTTTTTTTTTTTGTGTGTGTGTGGGAAAAGTACTGTCAGTTCTAAAAATGTTAGTTGGCACTTAAATTGAAGTTACACAAGGAGGGAATCAAACCCTTCTCTGCTATCCTAAGATAGTATCTTTGAAAGATGGAATACATGCATCTATGACCTTGTATATGGTTGTTTTACATTGTAAATTTGCCTTAGTGTTCCAAATATCTACTGCTCATGGTGGGGTTTGCTATTAGAGAAGGCACACAAAATCCAGAGTCTAAAAACCATAATAGAGAGAATCTAAGAGCATAAGAGAGAGAGGGAGAGTTTTCTTCTGCCTTTTTCTTTTGCATTTACTACACAAATTACACCCCTTTATAACACACCCCCAAGTGATAGAGAGCATGTCCCTTTATATATGTTACATGGGGAGTTAATTAAATAAATAGGTCCTAACTAGTAATGGGCGACTTGGTTTGCCAAGTTCGACCAACTTCTAACAATCATAAATATGTTTTCCCCTAAAATATAGGATATTGCTAGCAAGGACTACCATGGTTTTGTAATACCATATGTTGTCGGGTTTTAGCCTTTAAGTTTACCATACTAAACGTAATGTGCTCTTATGCTAAACCTAAGGTTGTCGTGGCAAGTGACGACAACACCCATAGGGAAAGAGTTAAGAAAAACATTGTTTTACCTTGGAACTTATGTTTTGTGAACAAACAGAAAGCCAAATAATGATTGAAGAAGAAAGTGAGAGAACTAGAAATGTGAGGTAGAAAGTAGAAACATATTTTTCTTCAATTCTTTCTCAAGATGTGATTTGGCACTTGCTACATCATCAAATTCTTTTATAGTTAGAAGAAACGGCTCATTAAAAAAAAAAATACAAGGAGATAAGTATCACAAAGTTAACTGCAATGGAGCTCAATGTTTAAGGGTATACTGTAATTTTCCCTTCATGAAAAAACACCATTACTTTTGGAAATGTTGTTACTTAAAAATTCTTACCCAAAATTAATTTTTTCCTGAATTTGAGTGTACAAATTTGTATGGCATAATTGAATTATAATTCTCCTCCAATTTTCAGTTTCAGGTGTGGTGGTGATGGTTGCAATTGTAGCCATAGTATATGCCATTATTGATTGTTTGAGGAAGGCAGGGACTGCAATTCCAACTTATGCCAGGTTAGCCACTGCAGACACTGATAAAGCTTCAAATCCACATTCATCATCCCAAGACATCGAAAAAGCAGAAACACCACTTTTCCCAGTACTTAGAGATTCACAAGTCGAGCATGCAACCATGGAGAGATTCCTCAGCAACATGGCAAGAGAAAAGCCCATCAGGTTCTCACCTAAACAACTTGCAGAATTCACAGAAAATTACTCCACCATATTGGGTTCAGGAGGTTTTGGTGTAGTCTTCAAAGGGCAATTCCCAAATGGAATGCAAGTGGCTGTCAAAGTGCTTAATGGTGAATTGAATAAGCGAGTTGAAGAGCAGTTTATGGCAGAAGTAAGCACCATGGGAAGAACCTACCATATCAACTTAGTTAGACTCTATGGTTTTTGCTTCGACCCCATGATGAGAGCACTTGTTTACGAGTGCATGGAAAATGGTAGCCTTGACAACTTCTTGTTCCGCGAGAACAGCCAAGAGATGTTGGAATGGGAGAAGCTTTATGACATTGCAGTTGGAACTGCAAAAGGGATTGCTTATTTGCATGAGGAATGTCAACAAAGAATTATTCACTATGATATAAAGCCAGGAAATGTACTTCTTGATAAAAATTTGAATCCAAAAGTTGCTGATTTTGGATTAGCAAAGCTTTGTAACAGAGGAAGTAGTCACTTACTATTAACAAATGGCAGAGGAACACCAGGATATGCTGCTCCTGAGCTCTGGAAGCCTTATCCTGTGACTCACAAGTGTGATGTTTACAGCTTTGGAATGCTGCTCTTTGAAATTGTGGGGAGGAGAAGAAATTTTGATGAGAATCAAACTGAGTCACGACAATGGCTTCCACGATGGACATGGGACATGTTTGACAATTCTGAATTAGCAGTTATGATGTCACTTTGTGGGATTGAAGAGAAGGACAAAGAAAAGGCAGAGAGGGTGATAATGGTGGCTCTGTGGTGTGTTCAGTATTCACCTGATGACAGACCTCTAATGAGCACTGTGGTGAAGATGTTGGAGGGAAGCATGGAAATTACTCCACCACCTTTTCCTTTTGAGCACATGGTATCTCCTAACCCAACTATGAACCTAGATAATGGAAGCAATGGGGGTTCGTATACTACATCAATATCATCATCGAGTGCAAACACTCTTGAGCAATCTAATTCCAAACCTGTGCATAGAACTTTTGAGATTGAACTAGCTACTTAGTCTATAGTTACTCAGATTATGGTGGTATATTTTTCTCAAAAAAAGAAAAGAAAAGAAAAAGATTATGGTTGTATATGTATCTATATGTATGCAGATGTATAACATTCTTTAATAATTTTTACATACATGATACACAATTGCATTGTTCATGAATTGACATCAATGCCATGACATATATACAATGAAAAGTGTTTCAAAGGTTTTTTACTTGAGAAGAGATTAAAATGAATATGATATAAATTGTTGTTAGCCGGTTCAACCCTACCAAACCAACCAACAATGGTCAAGGGTAGTCTAGTGTGGGTTTTGATTCTTTCGTCTTTTTCTTTTTCCTTTTGTTAACTCTATGATATGATGTTTAGATTCTATAATTTGACAAGAAAGAAAATTTCTTAAGTATACACAAATAGAGGATTACCAAGTTGAAGAAGGTAAGTCAGAGGTGAATCTTCTTTAAGAATAATAATAATAACTCATAATAACGCTGGCCCTTTTGTGTGTGTGTGTGTGTGTATTTGTGATAAATGGAGAACTGTAAGAGGCAGATGACAGCAACACAGTTCAGATATCATACACTAAATCTGAGAAGACTTTGAGGCAGGGGTTGTACAAACAAAACCATGAAAGAAATTTAAATTACTGATAAATTTCACAATGGATCTACTTAGGTACAGATCAATAAGAAAAATGTAGTCCAAACAATTTTCCACTTCATAGCATAGAAGACGGAAATTTTGGACACAGTTTGCTTAGCAGTCATGTCATGTTCAGAAAGGCACAGATTACTTCTAACTGAGTAGAGACACAAGTTTGCTAATCTTGCTCCAGTGTTAATCCTTGAAAGATCAAATACATGTATCTATAACCTTGGCACTTAAAAACAAACTAACAAACCATGATAGACTCATAAATTAGGGATATAAAGGTGATGGACAAAAGTTAGGTACAGTATCTTAGGTACTGTTCCTTAACTTCCCTTTTCAAGATTTAGCCATATGACTACTTAACTAAAAGATACACTTCTATTCTATAAAAAAAAATCCACATGGCAGAATCTTAAAAAGGGAGTCTAAGGAATAGCACCTAAGTACTGTACCTAAGTCTTGCTCTAAAGGTGATATATATTGGGTTTTTTTTTTATTTTTTATTTTTTGGTAGNGTGCTGGGCTGAAATAATCTTAAGTTGGGTTTTCAAAGCTTTGAGGGGAAAGGGTCTTAGATTCTTTTGTTTGCAAGGTGGCTTGGGCAGCTTCTGAGCATCACATATGGTTGCAAATAAATTTTGGAGAGAGCATCATTCAAACCATCAAATGGGATGTGAAATCTAGAGCTGGTTGCTGCATGAAGTCTTAAGACTCTGCCGACAGAATAGGACCGAATATGACTAAATTGGACTGAATAGAAGCAAAGTTGACCACATGACCAAATTGGACTGAATAGAAGCAAAGTTGACAGAATATAACCAAATTCGACCGAATAGGACTAAATTGGACTTAATAGGACCAACATGGACCGAATTGAACTAAGTAGAAAGAATAGACTGAACAGGACCGAATACGACCAAATTGGACAGAATAGAACTACATTGGACCGAATAGGACTAAATTGGAGTGAAGAGAACAGAATAAACAGAATTGGACCGAATAGTACCAAAGTGGACCAAAATAAGACCGAATAAGACCACTCTGGACCGAAGAGGATATGATGGACTGAATTAGACCAAAGTGGACTGAATAAGACCAACGTGGACTGAATAGGACTGATGTGGACCAAATTAGACCGAAATGAACCAAATAGGACCAAAATTGACATAAATGACCAAATAGGACCAAAGTAGACAATGCTTGAAGCAAATGTTACATTTTCTATATTACATTATTATACCTTATTACAAAATAATTATAAATCCATTACAGGAAGATTTAGCTATTTCTCTCTCTCCCTGCACATTACTTGTATCATATATCCAATGAATCATTAATTATTATATACCATTATTTGGGGAAGCGAAATTTTTAATTATCAATTTTGAAAAAATGCAGAATTTTTGAATGAGAAAATTTGTCAATATTTTTTCTTTCAAATATTTCAATAAGGAATACAATGTTCATTTCTTAAATCAAATAGTTGGAATTATTGAATCAAATTTTGCAAGAAAAATAATATATTTTATAAATAACAGTTTTATACTAGTCAATTAAAAGTTCACTTACATTAATCTACACCTAGTTAAAAACTCTTTTGGTGGGGTTTGGATTGGGCGTCTGCGTTTATAAGTTTGCGTTTTCTTCTCTTTTTTTCTTTTTCTTCTTTTTTTTTTCCCTGCGCATGAATAGTAACATCACATGGGTTCACTATACAGGGGATAAAAATCACTGTTTACGTACATAGCACTGTTCACACACTAAAAAATATTAAAAATGAGTCCCATGATACTATTCACATATTTAAAAATCATTTTGCTACAGTATTTTCAGTTTTTAGTTTCAGCAACAATAAATTCTATCCAAACGGATCTGCAGAGATTGAATCTCAAATCTCTTATTCAACAATCATAGACTTTACTAGTTGACCTAACTGAAACCCACAAAACCGCCCTTTTATTGTTATGCTATTTCATTTTCTTTTCTTTTCCTTTATCATTGGATTTGGGTATTACAATTTACACATGTAGATGCTCCAAGTCCAAAGTTTTTGCAATGTGGGCCAAACGTAGCCCTCATTAGTTGACACGGTGCACTTTGCTCTTTTGCGCTTTTGTTATTCTAATGATTGGAGAAATGAATATATTTGGGCCCTGGGAGAATATATTAGATTTTGCTATTGTTGTGAACCGATTTGGGTATTTGAAGAGTCTGCTTAGGTGATGATTATTGATTTGGATAAATACTGATTATCATCTTGATTTTAATTGGAATCTGTATTCGTTTGTTTGATTTTGTTATAGGAAATGGAGGACATGACCAACATGAGAACAGAATCAAACATAAATCGAAGAGGATTGATTGATGAGGCTTATAGGTGTGGTTCTCAAGCCTTTTTACTAGGAAAGTATTTGAAGGGGATTAACTGTTAAGGCTTATGTGTTGTTATCAAGCCCTTCTAGAAATTAACTTTAATTCTATGAGCTTTTTGATACACTAGATAAAATTAAATTATAGAACTAGAAGGAAAAGTTATTGCCCATAAATTTTCTAAATAGTTCTAGCCTTTCAAATCTATAGTCCATACTTGCAAAAGTGACCAAAGTACACTCTTCTTTTGCTATGTGAAAATAAAATATGGTTGAACTATATGTTCAAATCAGAACAGGTCATCTGCCCAGCTTTACCAAACCTTATCACCACAATACCTACTTAGCTTGGCCACAAACTCACCAAAGATAGTCCAACTCGGGAAAGTCATGAAAGAGCAAGAATGACCTAATATGGACTTACCCAAAAAGCAATTAATTCATATAGTAATCACATTTCTAAAAGACTCTAATCACCTTAGTTTAAATCTTGTCTGCATCAAAAACTCGAATTATCCCTTGTAATAAAAATAAAATTATTATGGAAGGAAAGGCATAGACTCAAATCTCAACCCAACAGAATATTTTTCATCTATTTATTTCATTTTTATAATGGTTGAAACTTAAATGGACCCATCATGTGGATCTATAGCCCAAATAGTAAAGGAGCCCTTTCAAAGCAGTGGCTATTGGCACCTTGTAAATTTTAATGATCGTAGTCTAAACATTGATGCTTTGAATTAATTAGCTCAACTAGTAATATCTTTTATGGTTGAATAGGAGATTTAGAGTCAATTTCTACCTACACCAAAAACTGATTGGTATCTTGATTTGATGATAAAGAGTTATCATCAAAAAATGACGTCATAGATTGAAACTCTCTAAAAAAAATTAAGCATTATTTGGATGCCATTAGTATCTGATTATCATGGTATAATGTGTCTCAGTGTTCATTTTACTTGATTTTTTCTTGCATTTAATTTTGTAATATTTTGTTTCTCAAAAAAAAATTGTAATATTTTTAATGAGGTTTTTGTGAACAGGGATGAGATTGGAGCTCTTGTTTATACAAAGGGTATATGCAGGGAGTTATTGGGCTAGCTTTTGGTTTTCAGGATTATGGAATTTATGATGATGAGTCATGATTGACACTCTTATAGAACCAGGAAGTGCTGCAAGCCTTCATTGAGTTTGGGCCCCAAAGAAATGAACTTTCATTTTTATTTTTCATGAACTTTATAAAATGTTTGTAGGCCTTCAATCCAGAGCCCATATTTGTTGAAGTGAACAAAGCTAGCTAGCAATGTTTGTTGAGCTAGAAGTGTTCAAATAGATAGGTTTCTTGTTATCTACAACCCAAAGATACTATTTTGTACGGGTACAGTCTAACACCTGGTCCACTGGATCTAACTAGCTAGCTCGACTTACTTCTCAAAAAAAAAAAAAAAAAAAAAAAAAAAAAATAACTAGCTAGCTCGACCTTTTTCACGAAGTTACCTCTTTAGCTCGACCACAAACTCACCAAAGACAACCCAATTTGGGATAGTCTTGAAGAAGCAGGAAAGACCTCAGCTCGGTTTACCCAAAAACTGGTCAAGTTATACGGTATTAATTATGTTCCTATATTTATTTATTTATTTCTTAAAATTATAACTAACAAAATATTTGCTAAAGTCTAAAACATAGAAAATCGTAGATTGGAATAGGCCAACAAAATGTTAATCATGTTACTATGACCACACTAGCTAGCAGATAGAATTGTTAATTATTTCACACTAGTGTATAACTCCATGCACATGCACCAGTGTATAACCCCGCGCACATGCACCGGTACATTTATAAAAAAAAAAAATTACAATTACATATGTATATATATATATATATATGTGAGTTCAAATTAAATTCTGTGTAAGAATTACTATTTACACATTTTTTAAGCTATGAATTTTTAAAATATGTAAGGGTTTTTCATTTTATACATTTTTTTTTTCAGTTTTTGCACCCAATAATTCATTTGCCACAAAAATTAAAAAATTAGATAGGATATATAACGCAAAATTGAACTTTAATTAAAATTCAATTTAGAATTTAATTAAATTTAGATTCTTTGATTTTTGCACATAATAATTCACTTTAAACAAAAATTTAAAAATTAAATGAGACATGTGGCTTAAAATTAGACTCTAATTTAGAATTTAATTGAATTTTTTTCTTAGTTTTGACTATTAATATATATATATATGTATATATATTGATTAACTATAACAACAAAGATTCTAAAAATGGTCCTCCATGTATATATAGTGCCACTGCCATATATTTTTAGTTTTTATTACCATAACAAGCAATAATCACACATGCTCCCTACCAAGAAAGCTGCAGCTAGCCTCTCTGCTAATTAATGGATGTTTAATTTTATCATTAAAAAAAAAAAGGCTTCTCTGCTCAATGATTTACTGTGCGCAACACGAAACATAGGCGTACGTTGCCAGCGCCCCTAGAGCAACATTATAGGCAATGGTTAATAGTCAAGCAATATTTATATACCTATTACGTACCTAGCTGTATATGAATATATAAATTATATAGTTAATATATATCTTGCATAATTTAAGAGAGAGAAAAAGATAGATGCAAATTTTTCTTTTCCTTTTTTTCTTTTTTTTTAAGGGAGAGATGAAACTATAAAGAAAAATTATATGTCTATAATATGTTTACAATCTTTGGATGCCACACAGTTTCATACCTTGCTAAGTTATTAATTTATGATGAGAATAATATTACATTATTACTTTTATATGGATTTATTTTATATGCTATTTTTATTATGCATTAATTACTAATTAATAATATATTAATTAGGTGTCAAGGTAGTGTAAACCTACATTTATCAACAATAGAAGGGTGCCAGCAAAATCAAGTATTAAGTATATGCATGTACCCTCAAGATATTAGTTATGCTCATACATATTGTTATCAACATGGTTTTTAAAAGAGAGATGCTATGTCTACAACAATTTTACTACAAATCATAGGTGATTAGTTGTTATTGGTTCAAATTTGAAACTAACATTACTTTTTTTGCCCCAATAATAACAACCAATAATAACCTGCCATTTAGGATTTGTTGTAAAAATATTGTAGACATATCATTTCTCTTTTTAAAAAAGTTCAATTAACTAAGTAAAAGATTTTGAAGCTGATTTTCAAAAGATTTAAGTGTTTTTTTTTTTAATAGAGAATTTAAGTCTTAAAAAAATTAGAATATACATTTTAAGTAATTAAAAATTATACGATATAAAACAAGAAAATTAAACTTTGTTATTAGTTTTATAGTTTAACTGACATCTTTTGATGTTTTTAACAAAAACATTTATAATTTGAATCTATTTACCTTTATTGTAAGTTTGTAGTGGTTGAATTATGAAATAACAAAGAGAAGAAAAAAAAAAGGAGAAATAAACTTCAAGAAAGGAAAGGATTATGAAACGAAATAATTTCAAAGGGGCGTTACTGTCATTGAAACAAAATATTAGTAGAAGTAAAAGTTTAGTTAATGAAAAAAAAAAAAAAAACTTGGAGAAATAAAATACTGCTAGTATAGTATTGAGTAAAAGTTTCGTTTAATCAATGTGATAATTAATATACTAAAGCATGCATGTGATAATTAATATACGAAGGCATGCACTTTGCACACCCAGATTTGTTTTTGTTTCCATAATCACGAGAGAGTTTAAACCATGCATTGACCAACAACGTGAGGTGTGCATCATGCTTTGTTTTTTTGCTGAATAGATGTGCATCATGCATATTAATCAACAATTGTGGTGATATTCACATTATTCCCCCGTAAACGTTGTTGGGATTGTTAATTCTTTAATTCTCTTCGTAATCAGCAGCAGCAGCTCCAAAATTTGTAACTCACAAACTAATTAACTAAGCACAAAGACTCAGAGTTTGAGGTCAACTATTCCGTGGTCGTGGGCCCCCAATAAAGATCACAGGCTAAGATTCAACTTAAAGATCACAACTTAATATATTATACTCTTTTTCCCCCTTTTATAATCGTTAGCGGTTGAACTCACTCGATATTGAAATTGTGATTAAGATTGCGTTTCGTTCAATGTAAAATTACTAAAATGTTTTATGACTGTAAAATGTTTTCTAGTGAAAATATTTTCAAGGTACTTGGTTGTATTCCAAAAATTTGCTCTAGAAAACACTTTTTTTCTAACTTTCAAACAAATATTATAATTAAAAATTTCTAATATAAAAATCCAAAGAAAAAAAAATGATACTCAAACCAAATTGATTGTGAGAGAGGGAGCGAGAGAGAGGTAGATCAAGAAAGAGAGAGATCAATTCATGGGTGGGTCAGATGACTGTAATGGCTTGGTAGCGGCGACTTGGACACAGTGGTTTGATCTAGAGGCGGTAGTGACAAGATTGAGGTAGAGACGAAAACATCTAGGNGATCACAGGCTAAGATTCAACTTAAGATCACAACTTAATATATTATACTCTTTTTCCCCCTTTTATAATCGTTAGCGGTTGAACTCACTCGATATTGAAATTGTGATTAAGATTGCGTTTCGTTCAATGTAAAATTACTAAAATGTTTTATGACTGTAAAATGTTTTCTAGTGAAAATATTTTCAAGGTACTTGGTTGTATCCAAAAATTTGCTCTAGAAAACACTTTTTTTCTAACTTTCAAACAAATATTATAATTAAAAATTTCTAATATAAAAATCCAAAGAAAAAAAATGATACTCAAACCAAATTGATTGTGAGAGAGGGAGCGAGAGAGAGGTAGATCAAGAAGAGAGAGATCAATTCATGGGTGGGTCAGATGACTGTAATGCTTGGTAGCGGCGACTTGGACACAGTGGTTTGATCTAGAGGGGTAGTGACAAGATTGAGGTAGAGACGAAAACATCTAGGGGTGGGTGGTCGGCGTTAGTAGTTGGGTGGTCATAGTAGTCCGATCGATTCATGGGAGGGTTGCTTAACTTGGTCACGGTGGTTTGATCAGTTCATGGGTGGATCACTCGATTGGGTCACGATGTCTAATCGGTTCATAGGTGGCTCCTCTTCTCTCTCTATGTGCTACTTCATTCATGTTCAAGACTCTCATATCTTCTCTCTCTCTTTAGTTCAAAGAAGTGTGAGTGACAAGTGAGGTTGAAAATGACATGTATGAAAATAAAAGTTTAATTCATTTTACACCAAAACCGGCCCTATACACACATACAAAATTACACGTATATTGTTTTTTTTTTTTTTTTTTCTGAATAAATTACACGTATATTGTTGGGTTGCTATTTTTTGGCTTACGTACTCAATTATAAACTTCGTTTTTTTAGTTCTACAGTTGTACATACTCAATTATACATTTATAACCCTATCAAAAAAAAAAAAAAAAATTATACATTTATAACACACACGTAGCATCACACACACTACACTATGCTTAAATTATCCAATAATCGCACACCCGACCAGCCGACCTACAGTTAATAGCCCTGTTGGTTTCATCACGAGAATGGGCCTCTATGGTGGTCCTCACATAGTCCAAAAAAAACCTCCTCCTATCGACTTTTCTAATCTATAATCATAGGCACCTGGACCCCACAAGTAGGCTCGAGGATTAAAACTATGATAACTCAATTTCAACCATCCGATCCATTGAAAAATCAGTGAAATCAGGGCGTGACACGTGGCCATATGATCTGTTTTGGGCCGGTCATTTTTTCAAATTTTTAAGTAATAAATTATTATTAGTTAATATTAGTGAGTAAAAAAATAATTTTAGTGGTAGGTTCAAATTAGAACTAGTAACAACTTTTCACATAAATTTTATTTTGAAAATATTGCGAAAAATATTGTGAACGTAACACTTCTCATTGAAAAATATAATTGTTGGTAAATTTTATATTATTTAATGAGTGCAAATAAATATATTTTCTACCTATTATGTAATAAGGGTATAATAGTTAATTTATATAAACTACATTTTCTATCATCTCACTTTTCTTTTCAACCAAACAAAAAAGTTATCTACTCTCTCACTTTTTCACTCCTCTAACTAAACACATACGAAAGAAAACTAAATATTTTCTATTCTCTCACTTTTCCATCTTCTCACTAATTTTCAATCCTCCCACTTTTCCATTCCTCCAATCAGACAGATCCTTAACGTTCGCTATTAATAATAATTCTTTATCTTTATTTTTATTATCAGATTAAAATACTAATTAATTTTTTATATTGATAAAAATTGAATCTAAAATTTTTTATTTAATCATTAAAAATTTTATTAATTGGATTAACTAAAATCTAATAAAATAATCAGCTTAATAGCCTGAGATTCCTCAGAGCTATTAATAATGCCATGTTTGAATCTGAGACCACACATCAGGTTGAAAGCTTAATATGGAAAAAAGTGATTAACGTACGTAGGAACGATTGTTATACGTAAACAGAAGAGAGGGGGAATAGAATACTTGTGTTCTACACAATGTCAGATTTGGCAGCATACTGATGGAAAATTTAATAAAGTTTTGAAACAAAAACAACAACAATAGTACTCAGAGTCTACAGACCCCGGTGAGTGGGAACCGGAAAGTCCAGTGGGACCGACCTGGGCTGTCCATAAGAATTAAGATACAATGTATCTCACATACTTGGTGAGCGTGCCATGTCCTTCGACAGTCCAAAATTGTACCAAGAGTGTGTAAACAAGGGTTTTACATAGCATTTGTTTGGATAGCAACGTGGTTGTGTTTGTTTGTTTATTTGTTTTTTTTTGGTGTATTATTTATGAGACTTATAAGTATAGAATTTAGCAAATTTTAAATTAAAATTAAGTCTTACAATACTATTTACATATTTAAAAATTATTTTGTTACAATATTTTTAATTTTCAACAATAAATAGTATATAAACAGACGAATAGGGTAATAGAAAATAAATATTCAATTAAGAGATATGATAAACATTTCATTAGATACATTTTTACAAAAAAGAATTTCATTACTAGTGTCCTATTGTGGAATGACATTAAAGGTTTAAATTCTAACTTATTTATAAAAATATTATATTGATAAAACATAGATACAATTTGTTACATACAAAACATTAAAAGTATCAAATCCCAACCGGTGTGTGTGTGGGGCCGGCGTTGGGGTGGGGAAGAAGGGTAAAATATAGTGGTAGTTTATTAGGTGTTAGACGTTAGGTCCATTAATTAAATTCAAACTTATAATAAGTGATTACATTAATTTATTTTTTGAAGGTATGACTATAATGAATAATTTTTAAAGAGTATAGCATTGGACATTGGTTAGTGTAGTTATGTGTTTGAATTGAAGAGCATAAGTTGTAGTATAAATGCACTCTCATTAGTCATTTAACACCTTAAATTTCTTAATTAGATGTGAGACACGACATTTATTTGGTTTTATGTCATTTAAATAAAATTTTTAAGACCTTTAGAGTTCTATGCATCTTACATCTAGATTAAATTGAAAAAAAAAAAAGAAAATTTGAATGAGAGAAGATCCCTTCCTAATACAACATTTTAAACTTTTCTTAAAGTTTAACTATAATTTATTAAGTTTACATGATAAAAATTTATCAACCAATTTCCAATATATGCTTGCCCTATTAAAAAAAAAAAAAAACAATAGTATTTGTTTGCTTTATTGTTTACATAAAAGTTATGCCCTTGGATCAACTAATCCAAAAAAAAAATTGTTAACAAAAAGCAAATTTCTAATTCGCATTAAATGGAGTTGCACCGAAAAGCATCTTGATTAAAAAAGAAAAGCATATGACTTTGCACTGAAAATGATGAAATCAATCAAAACCCCAAGACACACTTTAATAAAACAAATAAAACAAATTAATCAACATTCCAAAAACCACGCTTGGAAAGGCGAGCCCACGGCACGTAATCTAAGAACACCCGCTTCGTAACTCTACCTCCCCTTCCTTGACCCGCCAAAACAAAAATAAAAATTAACCGCCGTTTCGTCTTTTTCCCATTAGCAAAAATTAACGGCCATCCGAATCCGTTTTTGTCCACGTCAGCCACTCACACAGTTTAGTACGTTACAATATCACAGAGACTATTGTGTTGGGTCCCACAGAAAAAGGCCGTGTCGGGTGCTAAACCCAGCTGTTACGGAAAGACAACCCACACTCCAGAAGAAGAAGAAGAAGACGAAGACGACGCCGTCTCTTTCTTGTCCTAGTCTTTTTTGCTTTTTTCTTTTCTGCCTTTAGTTTGCCTCATTATCAAATCATCTTATGATCACAAATAGGAATAGAGTTTTGTCTTTGTGTTGTAGTTAGCTTTTAGCTTAGTTCTTTTTTTTTTTTTTTTTTTTTTTTTGTGTTGTAGTTAGCTTTTAGCTTAGTTTTTTTTTTTTTTTTTTTTTTTTTGAGAAAAGCTAAGCTTAGTTGATAAAGTACTAAAGCGTCTTGAGTTTTCGTTAATTTAATTGATAAATTGTCTTAAGACATTTAGCCTTTGAACTAAACACATATTCAAAATAAATTAGTATCTTTGTTTAATAATAAAAATCAATCGTTATGAAGCAACTCTCACATATTAAAAGAGAAATGTTATGTTCACGTCATTTTTTTGAAATATTTTTACAACAAATTATAGGCAAAGTAAAAATGTTATATTTAAAACATTTTTATAGGTAGTAAGCTGTTATTGGTTCTAATTTGAATTTACTACCTAAATTATTTTTTTCTCACTAATAATCCATAATAACTTGTTACTTATGATTTGTTTTGAAAGTGTTGTAGATATAACATTTTCTTTACGTTAAAATGTCATCATAGTTATAAAAAAAAAAGTTATAGCACTATTATATTTAGAGTAGTGTTTATTTCGCACATTGTTGGTTGTTGCACAAGAAATACACAGATCACACGATTTTGCACTGAATTCTTGAGTCTTAACTTGAAGTCATAATTTCTAAATTGAAACTCAGCGTGCATTTGCCTAGCATGTTTGCAGCGTTTTACTTTTTAAAATTAGGACCACGGTACTGTAGCAGTTTCAGCCAACAAATGAAGACCCATGACAGATTATTAGCTACAGTATTTTGTTACTGTTCAAGTTTTAAAATTATTTTGTTATAATGTTTTCAGTTTTTAATTTTTAATTTTCAGTAAAATAAGCGGTATTCAAAATTTTGTAAGTGTGTATTTCATATACAACAGTGTGCACTAGTTATTACCCTTGTATTTAAGAATCGGAAAATCTTAATAGACACACGTACCCATTGCATTTTGAAATAAAAATACAATTTTTAGTTATGTAATAATGTGTGTACGGTAAGTGTGTAACATGAGTATTGTGCAATGCAAGTGTGGCACTGTCATTACAGTCTACAGATACCATACAGTTTCTTAAAAAAAAAAAACACAAATATTCAGTTTATACATTTCTCTCACATATAAAAGCAGAGAGAGCGAAAGAGAGAAAAGAGACAGAAGAAAAAGCAACTATAGTGTCTGCTTTTTCTCTTTATCCCTCACCACCACCACTTCTACAAACTCTCTTACTATTTCAGAATTCAGAAACCACGCGAGCGAACTCTCTTTTTCTTTTTTCTTTGCTTTCTTTTTTTTTGTCCACTGTAATCACCTGCGCCGCGTTTCACTATAGCGAATGTGCAACTGAACTGGTGCCTGAGACTTGAGAGAGATCACTGGTGACCGTTCGATCTTTTCCAGATCAATGGCCAGCCTTTCGTCGGAGGAAGCCTCCGGCTCCGGCTCCGACCAGGAGCAGAGCGAGCGGTGCGGCAGCTACAGCCTGAGCGCTGACGTCAGCGAGTCGGAGAGCTGTAGCAGTAGCTTCTCGTGCCGGCGGTTCGAGACTGAGTGCGGAGCTTCGAGCTCCATGACGTCATCTCCTCGTCCGGTGGCCGGTAATTTCCTTTTTCCGGCTCCGGTGATGCTGCCGGTGATCGGAGGCAAGGACGTGGTGGTTTGGGACGAGAAGAAGCCTGAGAAACCGGAAACCGATTTGTCCGGTACGTTGTATTTTTCATTTTTATTTATTTATTTTCGGTATTTATTTTTGTTTCTAAATTTGTTGCTAAATTGACTGAGAAGTGAGAGTGAGAAGTCTTTGGTGTTTGGCTCTAGGAGCTGTAAAAATGAGAAACCCAATAGAAAATGTGGGTATTTTGCTTTTTCATCAATACCCATTTCCTTTAAATTTCTCTGTTACCAAACAGGGCAATGCTTTTTATTGTTAAGCTGAGATCTAAGTTTGTGTATTGTACAGTTTAAAAAAATCAGTTTTGTAATGGAAGATTAATAATTTTGCTCTATTTTGATAAACATGGGGCACTTGATGCAACAAAGATGATTTATTTTGTTACCCCATTTGGAATTTGAATTAATAATAAATAAACTCCGAGTTCGGACAGTTTTTCTCATCAGTTAATGTTAATATATGTACTTATTTTGGGTGTAATTGCAATAGAGGTTGAGATGATGAAGGAGAGGTTCGGTAAGCTTCTTCTCGGGGAAGACATGTCTGGAGGAGGGAAAGGAGTATGCACTGCCCTTGCCATTTCAAATGCTATCACCAATCTCTCTGGTTAGTCATCTCTGCCTGTTCGTGTGTTTATGTATGTTATAAGTTTGGGTAATTATTTTTGTACTGAAGTTTAGTTTTGTTGAGATGGCAGCGACTGTGTTTGGGGAGCTGTGGAGGTTAGAGCCGTTGGCGCAACAGAAGAAGGCAATGTGGCGCCGTGAAATGCAATGGTTGTTGTGTGTGAGTGATTCGATTGTTGAGCTTGTGCCTTCGATACAACAGTTCCCCGGTGGGGGCACGTATGAAGTCATGGCAACGAGGCCACGCTCAGATTTGTATGTGAATTTGCCTGCGTTGAAAAAGCTTGATGCGATGTTGCTTAGTATGCTTGATGGGTTTTGTGATACGGAGTTTTGGTATGTTGATCGGGGGATAATTTTGGGTGAAACGAATGACCGTGATGCTTATGGATCGTGTGGTGGGAGGCCTTCGATTAGGCAGGAAGAGAAGTGGTGGTTGCCCTGTCCAAAAGTACCGCAGGATGGGTTGTCAGAGGATGCCAGGAAGAGGTTGCAGCAGTGCAGGGACTGTGCAAATCAGATATTGAAGGCGGCTTTGGCAATTAATGGTAGTGTGCTAGCTGAGATGGAGATCCCCAGTGCTTACTTGGATACCTTGCCCAAGGTACAGGTTTCTATTTCTATGCCGATTTACTTATTGTGTTAAACATGACACAGCTGAAGACTAAAGATGCTATCACATGTTCATTAGTTTTCTTTCTGTGTTATCCTATTGGTTGAAATGGTAGCAAACTAAAGGAGATTTAGGTGCTTGTGGACATGTGGTCTTAGAAGAATGCTTATCCTAGATGGGGATCATTTGATTTTGTATGGTGCTATATCCCTACTAGACACTAGACAGGAGTTTGGAAAATAGTTAACAATTAAATCTGAGGTTATCTATTTTCTTCGTATATCAATGTCCCTTGGCAATCCTGTTAGTTTTGTCATCATATAACGTCCCTTAAAAGTGGTGAACCTTTGATTTTAAAATTTGATTACCAATTGGCTATTGATCTTGGAGAAATGTCTACTTTGCATGACTATGTTGTTCACTTGTTTTTTTGTTGGTGTTGCATGCTTTAATGGTGTCAGTTAAGTTTTAACTCTCTTTTAAAGAAAGATAAAGATATCATAAATTGCATAATTTATGAGACTATATCTTTGATGTAAATTGAAGCTACCTGCAGTGTATCAAATACTTACCAAATAAAAAAGTTACCAGCAATGTAATGAATGCTGGGGTAGTGGGGACTAGAGTGTTTAAAGAATATGGTTTTGCATTTGCTCTAGGAATAATTTGTCTTTTGGCAAAAGATGGCTGAAGCTTCTGAAAGTGAAGGATCAAATGTCTGCATTCCATTCCCAATAGAGTGACTAAATTTTACGCTAGTTGTCAACCTATAGAAACCCTCCTACTTTTTTCGGGTATGAGACCAGATGTGAATGAAATATATAACACTAAGCACAAATATAGCTGGAGTTGTTCAGATGACTGGATTGTTTATGAAAAATAAAGAAGCGTAAGTACCAGACCATTTAGCTATACCCATTGGTCTAGGATTCTGGTCAGTTGTGGTATTTGTCACATTATGTCTATGCTGGAACCCAGTTATTGACTATTCCACTTACTATAAGATAAGTCAAATCTAAATGTGTTTCTCTTTTCTCTGTGCATCTTGGAATTGTTAATCATTGTTGGTTTCTTTCTTCTTACACTTGGTTGTTAGCAGGCCATACATCGAAGTATATTTTAATTTCCAAGATTTGTGGTAAGGAGTAGGAGTAAAACTCAAAATTGCAGACAATTGAACAATGAAGCTACTAGCTATAATCCTAAGCCTCATCTCTTATTTGTCCATTCAATACGCCATTTTATAAAATAAAATAAAAAAAAAAAAAAAATCTTCCTAAAGTAAACTAATGCTTTAACATACCTACTCTGTTTAGAGGAGATTTCTTTTTTATGAGTAAATTAATCTCATTCTCATTGTGAACACTATCGGTTGTTACTTAAATGCTTTTCAATTTTGTCAAATTGTAATTTTGTGACTTTTCTAATAATCAAAGAAGTTTATGTGAGGTATATATCAATTGTTTGTGAGGTCATGATAGAATGGCCAATCATTGGAGTTGTAGTAAATAGAGAGAGGCTAAACTAAAGTTGTGCTTTCATTCCCAAATTGATGCTGGAAGGCCTGTTGAAGAGGTTTTTGAGTTGATTAAAGCTGTATTTACCCCTAAAGATGAGAAGGTAAAGTGCCGTTGTTATGCTTTGTAGGGGGTTTTCTCAAAATAGACTTTGTTTTGGAAGGAATAAACTCACAAATTGAGTTTATCTATGCTGTAGAATGAGGGTTGTATTGTCTCAAGAATTACATTAGTGTGCTTTTGTAATTACACTTATTGAATAGAGTGGTCTGAGGTAAATTTAGCTTTAATGGCAGCTTAAAGTTTTTTAAGTTCTAGTTCACATAAAAATTAATATTTAATATTTTCCACATTTTATAGAATTAGGGGAGTTCCATTTTTTTTTTTCCACTCACTGAACACAAATATGTAGCCATTTCTATTGCACATTTTCCCATCATTGATGCTGATCTGTGGTATTTGCAGGCTGATTGAGTGTTGCATATCTACCTTAAATTCAAATTTTATGTCTGATGAGGTAAAACTTTGATCATGAACTTTTAAGGTTTTCTGTATATTTGTTTACGATGACAGTATGTTATCCTCAAGCTGAGAAATGCCAAATCAGAAGTTAATCATGGCTTGAAAATTTTAAAAATAAATTTGTGATTAAGAATACATTTTTAGCATCAATTACCATGATGGACATCTTGTTTTGGTTAGGTTAGGATTGAAAAATGGTTGATTTTGAACTTTAGGAATGTTCTTGGGACATCCATCAATGCAAATAGTTTACTGGACAGGTGAGTTTTTGTTTTGTTTGTTTGTTGATGGGGGGGGGGGGGGGGGGGGTGAGGTTTTGTTTTGTTTGTTTGTTGTTAGGGGGGGGGGGGGGTGGTTATTAGTTACTATTACACACCAACTGGAGCTTCCACTCTTATGCCATTATTGTTTTTCCTCATCAAGTTAACTTATCAATATCATTTCTAGAAACAGAATGTTCTTCTCTTTTGTATAAAGAGCTGCATCTTCTAAACAAAATGAAAAACTAGAACAAGTGAATAAAGTGCATAGTTTTGACTTTTGACATTCATTCCATACCTAGAAATAGGAGCTCGAAACTTTATATTCTTGTTATAGAGCTCAACATTTTAAGCATAAGCAACCAAATGAGGAAGTGAAGAAAGCATTTGTAGAATTGGTGAAACGCTATTATTTTGATTAGATGTTTCACATTAAAAATCCAATTTTTAAGAAGTACACAGAGAAAGAAGATTGTTATAAGAATGGTCATTCCTTCCTTCCTACACTCTTTTGGAAAAAGATGGTGGATAAATGAATGGATGGAGATTAGGGGGTGAGTATAAATGAAATACATGTCATGAATTCTCTCTATCTCTCTTGCACTCTCTTTAACCATTATTTGTTACTATTTTTATAAAAGCTAATATTCTTGTGTATGAATTATGTTTAATGTTTAATGTTTTGTTTTTTGTTTTTTTTAAAGGATGGTACTAGTAGAGATGAAGAGGACAACTCAATCAATAACATGAGGGAGGTTGAAAGTCACTTGGAGGGTAACTCAGAGGAAGACTAGTATAGATCTTGTCATAATTCTAGTTGTTTAAGCTTAAAACAAGGTTTAATTTCAGGATTTCTTTGTATATTCTATATTTTAAAGTTTGAACTTATATGAATTTTTATCTTTCAATTGATCAATTTTTAGTAATTATTGTACTATCGTAACATGATAGTTAAAAAATAATGATATAAAATAATTATAAATAAATAAATAATAAAATATTTCAAAAATTATATAAAATATTATCACTAATGACGTAAAAATTTGGTCATAAATAATTTTATAGTGATGACAAAATCTCTTGCAATTTATAGAATAGCGATGCCACTTAACCCCTTGTAAAAACGTTTTAAGTGACAGCTTAATGTCGTCACTATTATTTCTAACTAATTGTGAGGGGTTAAAAGCCCTCACAAATAAATTTTAAGGACAACACTATCGTCTCTGAAAATTATGTCATCAATTTGAAATTCGCAAATAATTAATTGCAAGGGTATGAAGGTCCTCATAAATAATTGTTAGCGACAACTGCTTCCCTTCGCTAAAAATAAGTTGTTGACTTTCCTCGTCGTTTGGTAATATATTTGTGAGGGTGGATTTGTTCAATAATGATGGTGGATTGCCCTCGTAAATTATCTATTTGCGAAGGTATGATCGTAAAATCTCTTTTAGCAACACGAGCAAATACAACGGCCTTCGAGGGCCATATGCCCTCACTAATAACCTTTTGCGACGATATTTAAATTTTTGCGAGGGCATTTTACCCTCGCTAATAGATTCGTTTCTTGTAGTATCTCACATATACTAGACCAAAAAAAAAAAAGTCTCATCGCACATGCAAAGCGTGTGTGATGAGGAAAATTAAATCCACAAACCCAAAGTCTTAGCATTCCTAAAGTCACATCAAGGATTCAAAATAATAACATACCAACATAACAAATAAACTTCAAAATGGTATGCATGGCCTCAAGATTTACAAGAATATATGAGACCCAAATCAAAAAGTCAAACAACATACTCAATAAAAATACAGATACAAACATTAAGCAATACAAGACATAAGAACAACTACCTTTGTGGTTGTCTAGGAGAGTACACAATTGATGGAAGGTGAAGAATTGAAGGGATAAAAATAAAATAAAATAAAAAGGCTTCAAAAAGGTTAAGGAAGGAAAAGACAAAACAACATGAAAGAAGGAGCAAGAGGAAGTGGCTGAAGGTGAAGGTGAAGGCTAAATATATAGTGCATGTAGTATACGGTTGAAGTGATTGAATGTTCAAATGCGTTAAAAACACTATGAACGTTTAGACCCCCAAACAATAAATTACCAATTCAAGCTTTATATCAAACAATATATGTGTGGAAAATGATAATCAAGTTTATAACAGAATTGATAAACAATCTAAACCATAAACAATCACAATCACAGCAGTAATTAGATGGTAAAGATAAAGGGAAGAGAGATGCAAACACAAGGACAACACACGATGTATTATCGAAAAAGAAACCGAAGCTCTCGACGTAAAACCTCTCCGCCGCCCTCCAAGCAGTTAATAATCCACTAGAAAATGTAGTTGGGATACATGAATAGCAATAGAGCCTCCAAGCCTAATCTACCCAGGTACCTAAGCCATCCAAGCTTTTTGCTCCAACGAGGTTGCGCCGAACCTTTTTCTTTTCTAGCTTACTAGATTCCGCTATAAACCATAGCATCAACCAATAGTCATTGGTCCCTTCCAAACTGCTTCCTTTAGCACCAAAAGAACCTTCTCACAAATGTGGGTATGGTGAGATAAGGTTTTGGTCAAGAACTTCTCAAGGATGTATCAATGAAGAGGAAGAGAGTAGAGGAATTTAAAGAGTCTTTTAGGTGAAGATTGTGAATAAGGCAATCTTGTTTTCTCTAGGGTTTCTCTCTCAAAATTATCTCTAAAAGCTCTCTACATTTCGTGGGAATGAGGGGTATTTATACTAGGGTGAGAATGGAATGTGAAACGTCTATTTTTCCCAAACAAGGTGTTCTGGCGACTTGACCTCGCGACTGGGTTGAGTCGCGAGTTCAAGCCGCAAGCTAACTGCCTGGCCAGCCTGGGACTTTTGTCCTGTAGTGCAACAGCTGGCGCGACTCTTCAGCTTCTGGCATGCTTGGCACATGTGCAACTTTTGGCGACTTGCAAGCCGCGAGTCACCCGCGAGATCCAGTCACGAGTCCCTGTTTCTTTGCACAATCTTGAGCTTTTCTTCACACTCTCTCACTCACTACCCTTACAAGATTCTCACCTAAATACAAGGTTACTAAATGCTAAAATACATGCAAATTTGGCACAGAATAAAGCCAACAAGATGGTTGATTAAATTCAACCTTACAGTAATTTTATGGTTTCAATTTTGACTTTTTATATTTTGTATAAGGAATTGATTATTGATTAGCTGTAAAATTGATTAGGTGAATTAATTAACTATACATACAAAATATACGACAACTGCTTGAACAACGCGAAGCTGCAATCACACAGTTATAGAGTTTGAATCACAATTTCACTAAAAGAGAAAGAAAATGAAGTAGGCCAAAGAACAGAATTTGACCTTCGTTATGGAGAACTCCAAGCCCAGTGCAAAAAGAAGAAAAACTACACCAAATTGGGCCACTGTTTCAACCTATGTACATTCATCAGGGGAAAAAAGTAAGTGACCTGTAGAGACATCTGATAAAAAAAGAATACCAAGATGAAATCTTGATTACCACCAGAGAGCCTAGCAAATAACTACATGGGCAAATCATCTTTATTTTCAGTTGCTATTATACAATGAAGGCCACCATTTCATGCTTGATGATTTGTTTTTAAATTTTTGTGCCCTTGACTCCTTCATAACAATGTAACAAAATGCATGATCTTTAGTAAATTTCTGACATAGGCACATTGACACAAGTTACAAACACCTAAATAATTGCAAACAAAAATTCTAGAACAAGTGAAAAATGTCTAGGCTTTAACTAATTTCAAAAGGAATTAACGTGATAATAAGATGGAGAAAATTGTTGGCAGTAGAGAAGCTTTGTATATAGAGAGATATTTCATGGGAAAAGATGGAGAAAATTTAACGCTTGTCATTGGTGTTCAAGCCTTACAGCCTTATCATGTATAAGCAAATATATCTAATTGGCTTGCTTGCTTGTTTTCACCTTTTCTTTTTTTGGTTGAGTTTAAAGAATTCTATTTCCTATTTGGTGTTTAATTATATTTTACATGTCATAAGAGAAGCAAATGTGTGCAGATCTGTGCATTAGGAACAGAAGATGAAATATTTGAACAAGTTTGGCCAGTTTTTGCTGCATGCAAGGTATGTTTTATTGTCAGTAATATTTTCCCTTTTCGTCTTATCTTCATCTCTCTTCAAGAATTTCCCATGATTATCATGATATTAACAACTTTATTTTCATGCACACCAACTCTTAATTTTCAATCTCCGATACTTATAAAATAGGTATTTAGCAAAATCACCTTTGTGGAATGCCTATACAAATTAGTACGGCATGTAATTTAATTTTGTGGCTCTATACTTTAACGTTATAATATGAGCTTTTAGGCAAGCTGGAAGAGTACCAATCAGCCAAAAAGCATCATATTCTTGTTTGTTGAAGGCAATAACTTGGATTTTATTTTGCAGCAAGTGATTCAATGAAAGTTAATTTATGCGATAAGAAAAGTAGAAGTAGGGCAGATCCTGGTTTTAGTTGGGAGTTACTCTGCCTATCTCGGCTGATATTACCAGAGGTTAATGGCTTACTATCAGCTTTCTAAGGAGGTGGGGATTCTTAGTATAAGTTGCAGGGAAATCAGTTGAGGCAAATATTGGTGTTGCAACTTTAACTCCTCTATTCTTAACAACAATCACCAACCCCAACCCCCCCCCCCACCCCTCCATTTCGAAAATCATGGATTTCTTTACATGAGTAATAATAATTCATCATTAAGAAAATTTAGACTAAATAGCATTTCTTCACCATAAGCACAAAATGGAGGGTGAAATACTACAATACCAATAACTAAGTCCTAGTCTCAAATTGATTGGGGTTGATTATGGATCCTCAACAAAGTACTCAGAGTTGGTCATATGTATTAGCTCATTCTATTCTATCCGAAATCACTGTTTTTTTTTCTTCAATATTTCTAATTTTGAATCCATTAAAATTTCAAATGAAAGACGTAACCCTAAAACTAAAAAACTGACCTTAGTGCGAGACAATGAGAGAGCTGAGTGAGGGGTCGCCGACGAGAGTCTTCTACCACCGACGGAGTGAGGGTTTGGGGTTTTTATGTTTGGGTGTGAAGGAGAGTGAGAGTGTGAGAATGAGAGTGTTCACAGTAAGAGAGTTGAGTTCGGTCGCTAACGAGAGTCTTCTACCGCCGACGAGAGTCTTATACCGCCACGGTTTTTCTGCCGCCGCTGGTGTGAGGGTTTGGACTTTGTGTGAATGTGTGAAGGAGAGTGAGAGCGTGTTCTGGTAGCTGTAAGTAAGAAGTGAGTGAGAAATAAAATTGAATTTTTAGATATTAGTACAGCAATACTCGAGTTAACCGGACTCGGGTACTTTTTTAAACAGTACTCGAGCTTAGGAAGCTTGAGTACTGTTTGGAATTTTTAAATCCAACTGCCATGTCAGCCATGCCACGATGGAGTTATAAAATATAGTACTCGAGTTCACCAAACTCGAGTACTTAAAAAAGTGGTACATCACCAATTATTTCCGAAATAGTGTTTTTTTGCCAAATATTTCAAAAATTAATGGTAAAAGGCCATTTTGGCCAAAAAGTAGGTACACAACACTGTTTATTCTCTAAACATTGCAAAAAATTGAAGAGCACAGTAACTTGGAAAAACGTTTTTGTTTTCATTTTGAGAATATGGTGATTTGGAATATCAACGAAGAATTTGTTATTTTATTTTATAGCATTTTGAGGACCACCGTTTGAAAAATGGGCCATTTGATGGTAAATTGTTTTGGTCTTTTTTATTTTATTTTATGAATTCAGTTGTAATTGTTTTTGGGTTCTTTTTTTTTTTTGGTACTAATTATAATTTTGGGTTTTCTGGACTCTTCAAAAGTTTGAGAGGCCATTTTTAAGGTTCAAAGTTTAGATTTTGAGGGATCTCTTTGCACACTAATCTTGATCATTTGAGGTGTTCTAAAAAAACGTCACTAAATGTATTTTTAAAAATAAAAAACAAAAATGATACAGTAAAATGTGGCATTTTCTAAACTGCTGCCAAAAGTTTTTAAATGTCATTAAAAAGATTATATTTGGTGACATTTTATACAAATGTCACAATAGCTTATTGTGATAGTTATATAGTGACGTTTTTCTCTTCTCTATATCATTTCAGACCCTCTCATACTTTATTACTCTCATGTCAGCTTTAGTTCTACTTTATGTTTTATTTGTCATTTTTTTTTCCTTTATTAGTAAAAAGAAATTATAATATACTTCATGTATTTATAGATTTTTTTTTTTGTAAGATCAATATATTCAAGTTATTTATTTATTAGATTTTGTATCATTTAAATTTCTTAGTGACTTGCTTAAAACAATTTCTAAAACCACCACTAAATGGATGTAGGTCGTTTGACCAAACCATATTAATTCATATGTTCCATTTTTTTTTTTTCTTGTTTTTGCTCTTTCTCAAACTACCTTTAATAATTAAATAATAAAATATATTTGTTATTATTATTATAATATTATTTTTGCTGAATAAATCAATTTTGTTGAGAACCAAAAGGGAGGGAACCCACCCGGGCCACCCATTTTCCAGCTTCACGCAAACAGGCAGAAGAAATGGTGGAGATGGGCAGGGTTCATGAAAGTCGAAAGATTACACTGTAGAATCCACTTGGCAAAGTATGAGCTATTTACCTTCTCTAAAATCATAGGAGGCAAACCAAAAAAAAAAAAAAAATACAAACAAAATAGAATTTACATCTGTAATAATATCCTCAATAGACCAATGGGGAGCATGCATGATGGGTGGAACCTTGGATAGCTTGAATGAAACTAAGAGCATTATGTTGGGCTAAGATAGCTTGACCCTGGTTAATTAAATCAATTACCCAAGTTGTTTAAATAAGTCAAATTACATGTAAATTGTGGAAGCACCAACAAATCACTAAACAAACTAAATGCAGCGGAAAATAGATTGAATACGGTGATTTGTTGACAAATAGGGAAAACCTCGCCGACGCAAGATGCAATGTGATAACGAAAAAGATGATCAACCCGATAAAATAATAAAGTAATATGTTAAAAGTGATACACAATAAAAATTGGTATCAATTATAAATATTGTGAAAATTATTTATTTTATTATTATTATTATTTTTTTTTTTTTTTTTTACTGCTAAACTATACAGATTCCATTCCAAATGAACAAAACAAGCAAAAAAAAGAAAAAGAAAAAAAAGAATAATGCCAAGATTTTTTTCCTAACCTATTATAAATTTGTTGATACGAGAAGTTGTGAATCGGTGTGGCATCGCTTTAACATATGTTTCTTCAAAAAAAAAAAAAAAAAAAAAAAAAAAAAACTTTTATATATTTATATTGATACAACCTTTTATTGTGTATCACTTTAACATATTACTTTATTATTTAAAAAAATTGAAGGTTCAAGTGATAATCTAATGGTAATGAAATTCTTTATAGTACTTCATGTATCTGATTTGAATCTTAACTTTCACTTTCTCATTATTTACTGATCACAAATAAATATTTTATTTTTTAAAAATGTATTACTAAATTCTTGACACAACCGTTACCCTTAGCTTTTATGATTTTTTTTTTTTTTTTTTTTTTTNTTTGTCATTTTTTTTTCCTTTATTAGTAAAAAGAAATTATAATATACTTCATGTATTTATAGATTTTTTTTTTTGTAAGATCAATATATTCAAGTTATTTATTTATTAGATTTTGTATCATTTAAATTTCTTAGTGACTTGCTTAAAACAATTTCTAAAACCACCACTAAATGGATGTAGGTCGTTTGACCAAACCATATTAATTCATATGTTCCATTTTTTTTTTTTCTTGTTTTTGCTCTTTCTCAAACTACCTTTAATAATTAAATAATAAAATATATTTGTTATTATTATTATAATATTATTTTTGCTGAATAAATCAATTTTGTTGAGAACCAAAAGGGAGGGAACCCACCCGGGCCACCCATTTTCCAGCTTCACGCAAACAGGCAGAAGAAATGGTGGAGATGGGCAGGGTTCATGAAAGTCGAAAGATTACACTGTAGAATCCACTTGGCAAAGTATGAGCTATTTACCTTCTCTAAAATCATAGGAGGCAAACCAAAAAAAAAAAAAAAATACAAACAAAATAGAATTTACATCTGTAATAATATCCTCAATAGACCAATGGGGAGCATGCATGATGGGTGGAACCTTGGATAGCTTGAATGAAACTAAGAGCATTATGTTGGGCTAAGATAGCTTGACCCTGGTTAATTAAATCAATTACCCAAGTTGTTTAAATAAGTCAAATTACATGTAAATTGTGGAAGCACCAACAAATCACTAAACAAACTAAATGCAGCGGAAAATAGATTGAATACGGTGATTTGTTGACAAATAGGGAAAACCTCGCAAAGCAAAAACCCCCACCGGATGATTTCAAGTCACCACTCCCAAGAATCCTTAATCAATAATTAAGCGGTTACAAGTATAAAGAATCTTACTAACTACCCTTGGCCTATCCCGAATTTTTTTTTTTTTTTTTTTTTTTTTGAGGAAAAGCTTTTGGAAATTAGGTCCAAAGAATAGCAAGAATTCTGTATATTTAATTTAAAAAATGCTTCAATGCCCACTTATCAAATTAATGAGAGGCCTTCCAAAAAAAAAAAATCAATGAGAGGCTCCATTTACATCCCTAGCTATCCAATTCAAAATTCAGACTATTAGATACAGAATCTAATTTCATAATTTCTCCCATAATTAGGGCAATTTCAAATTATACTCTAAAATTTTAGAAAGTTTCAGTTAAAATCTTCAACTTTTAAAATCATTTCAACTTACCCACTCAATACGCATTATCAACAAAAAGCAATGGAAATTCATATAGCTTGCATTTAGATTTGAGTATTTAAAGTTGATGGATTTTTAAAAAAAAAAAAAAAAAAAAGATTATTTGAATTTTAAAAAAAATGACTGTTTAAATTAAATTATTTGAAATTCACATGTCAATAAAATTTAAATCCATTCATAATTTTGGTTAATAAAAATTTGGGTAAATTACGTATTAGTTTCTAATCTTTTAGATCATATTTCAATTTTGTCGATACCCTTTTAAATGTGTCAATTTAGTCTCTAACCTTTCAGTGTCGTGTCAATTTATTCACTGTTGTTATATTTTTGATAAAAACAGCTGATATGGCAAATAGCCAAAATAAAAAATTACTTTATTGCCGCATCAATAGAAACTAATTTTTTATTTTGGTCGTTTGCCACGTCAGCTATTTTCATCCAAGAGATAATGGTAGTGACTAAATAGACACAACACTGAAAGTTAAGGGACCAAATTGACATTGTAGAGTGTGCATAATATCCGCTTGACTCTCTAACCCTCTTGGCCTGTGTGGGTCATTAAGTTAGGCGATTTGGGTTAGGCGGGTTAGGCGCCCAAAATAGTGGATTAGGTTGGATAACGGATTGAAACATTGTCAACCCACTGCCCACCTGCTTAATTATACATAAATAAAAAATAAATATTAATTCAAATTGATCAATCATATATTTTGTATGTATAGTTAATTAATTCACCTAATCAATTTTACAGCTAATCAATAATCAATTCCTTATACAAAATATAAAAAGTCAAAATTGAAACCATAAAATTACTGTAAGGTTGAATTTAATCAACCATCTTGTTGGCTTTATTCCGTGCCAAATTTGCATGTATTTTAGCATTTAGTAACCTTGTATTTAGGTGGGAATCTTGTAAGGGTAGTGAGTGAGAGGGTGAAGAAAAGCTCAAGATTGTGCAAAGAAACAGGGACTCGTGACTAGATCTCACGGGTGACTCGCGGCTTGCAAGTCACCAAAAGTTGCACATGTGCTAAGCATGCCAAAAGCTGAAGAGTCGCGCCAGCTGTTGCACTACAGGACAAAAGTCCCAGGCTGGCCAGGCCGTTAGCTTGTGGCTTGAACTCGTGACTCAACCCAGTCGCGAGGTCAAGTCGCCAGAACACCTTGTTTGGGAAAAACAAACGTTTCACATTCCATTCTCACCCTAGTATAAATACCCCTTATTCCCACAAAATGTAGAGAGCTTCCAGAGAGAATTTTGAGAGAGAACCCTAGAGAAAACAAGATTGCCTCATTCACAATCTTCACCTAAAAGACTCTTTAAATTCCTCTACTCTCTTCTTCTTCATTGATACATCCTTGAGAAGTTCTTAACCAAAACCTTGTCTCGCCATACTCACGTCTGTGAGAAGGTTCTTTTGGTGTTAAAGGAAGCAGTTTGGAAGGGACCAATGACTATTGGTTGATGCTATGGTTTATAGCAGAATCCAGTAAGCTAGAAAAGAAAAAGGTTTGGCGCAACCTCGTTGGAGAAAAAAGCTTGGACAACTTAGGTACCTGGGTAGATTAGGCTTGAAGGGTCTATTGCTGTTCATGTATCCCAACTACATTTTCTAGTGGATTATTAACCGCTTGGAGGATGGCGGAGAGATTTTACGTCGAGAGCTTCAGTTTCCTCTTCGATAACACATCGTGTGTTGTCCTTCTGTTTGCATCTCTCTTCCATTTATCTTTACCATCTAATTACTGCTATGATTGTGATTGTTTATGGTTTAGATTGTTTATCAATTCTGTTATAAACTTGATTATCATTTTTCACACATACATTGTTTGATATAAAGCTTGAATTGGTAATTTATTGTTTGGGGGTCTAAACGTTCATAATGTTTTTAACGCATTTAAACATTCAATCACTTCAACCGTATACTACATGCACTATGTATTTAGCCTTCACCTTCACCTTCAGCCACTTCCTCTCACTCCTTCTTTCATGTTGTTTTGTCTTTTCCTTCCTTAACCTTTTTGAAGCCTTTTTATTTTATTTTATTTTTATCCCTTCAATTCTTCACCTTCCATCAATTGTGTACTCTCCTAGACAACCACAAAGGTAGTTGTTCTTATGTCTTGTATTGCTTAATGTTTGTATCTGTATTTTTATTGAGTAAGTTGTTTGACTTTTTGATTTGGGTCTCATATATTCTTGTAAATCTTGAGGCCATGTATACCATTTTGAAGTTTATTTGTTATGTTGGTATGTTATTATTTTAAATCCTTGATGTGACTTTAGGAATGTTAAGACTTTGGGTTTGTGGATTTAATTTTCCTCATCACACACGCTTTGCACGTGCGATGAGACTTTTTTTTTTTTTGGTCTAGTATATGTGAGATACTACAAGAAACGAATCTATTAGCAAGGGTAAAATGCCCTCGCAAAAATTTAAATATCGTCGCAAAAGGTTATTAGTGAGGGCATATGGCCCTCGAAGGCCGTTGTATTTGCTCTTGTTGCTAAAAGAGATTTTACGATCATACCTTCGCAAATAGATAATTTACGAGGGCAATCCACCGTCATTATTGAACAAATCCACCCTCACAAATATATTACCAAATGACGAGGAAAGTCAACAACTTATTTTTAGCGAAGGGAAGCAGTTGTCGCTAACAATTATTTATGAGGACCTTCATACCCTTGCAATTAATTATTTGCGAATTTCAAATTGATGACATAATTTTCAGAGATGATAGTGTTGTCGTTAAAATTTATTTGTGAGGGCTTTTAACCCCTCACAATTAGTTAGAAATAATAGTGACGACATTAAGCTGTCACTTAAAACATTTTTACAATGGGTTAAGTGGCATCGCTATTCTATAAATTGGAAGAGACTTTGTCGTCACTATAAAATTATTTATGACCAAATTTTTACGTCATTAGTGATAATATTTTATATAATTTTTGAAATATTTTATTATTTATTTATTTATAATTATTTTATATCATTATTTTTTAACTATCATGTTACGATAGTACAATAATTACTAAAAATTGATGAATTGAAAGATAAAAATTCATATAAGTTCAAACTTTAAAATATAGAATATACAAAGAAATCCTGAAATTAAACATTGTTTTAATCTTAAACAACTAGAATTATGACAAGATCTATACTAGTCTTCCTCTAAGTTACCCTCCAAGTGACTGTCAACCTCCCTCATGTTATTGATTGAGTTGTCCTCGTCATCTCTACTAGTACCATCCTTTAAAAAAAAACAAAAAACAAAACATTAAACATTAAACATAATTCATACACAAGAATATTAGCTTTTATAAAAATAATAACAAATAATGGTTAAAGAGAGTGCAAGAGAGATAGAGAGAATTCATGACATGTATTTCATTTATACTCACCCCCTAATCTCCATCCATCCATTTATCCACCATCTTTTTCCAAAAGAGTGTAGGAAGGAAGGAATGACCATTCTTATAACAATCTTCTTTCTCTGTGTACTTCTTAAAAATAGGATTTTTAATGTGAAACATCTAATCAAAATAACAGCGTTTCACCAATTCTACAAATGCTTTCTTCACTTCCTCATTTGGTTGCTTATGCTTAAAATGTTGAGCTCTATAACAAGAATATAAAGTTTCGAGCTCAAAACTATGCACTTTATTCACTTGTTCTAGTTTTTCATTTTGTTTAGAAGATGCAGCTCTTTATACAAAAGATAAGAACATTCTGTTTCTAGAAATGATATTGATATGTTAACTTGATGAGGAAAAACAATAATGGCATAAGAGTGGAAGCTCCAGTTGGTGTGTAATAGTAACTAATAACCACCCCCCCCCCCCCCCCTAACAACAAACAAACAAAACAAAACCTCACCTGTCTAGTAAACTATTTGCATTGATGGATGGCCCAAGAACATTCCTAAAGTTCAAAATCAACCATTTTTCAATCCTAAACTAACAAAAACAAGATGTCCATCATGGTAATTGATGCTAAAAATGTATTCTTAATCACAGATTTATTTTTAAAATTTTCAAGCCATGATTAACTTTTGATTTGGCATTTCTCAACTTGAGGATAAGATACTGTCATCATAAACAAATATATAAAAAACCTTAAAAGTTCATGATCAAAGTTTTACCTCATCAAACATAAAATTTGAATTTAAGGTAGATATGCAGCACTCAATCAGCCTGCAAATACCACAGATCAGCATCAATGATGGAAAAATGTGCAATAGAAATGGCTACATATTTGTGTTCAGTGAGTGAAAAAAAAAAAAAATAGAAATCCCCTAATTCTATAAAATGTGGAAAATAGTAAATATTAATTTTTATGTGAACTAGAACTTAAAAAACTTTAAGCTGCCGTTAAAGCTAAATTTACCTCAGAGCACTCTATTCAAGACGTATAATTACAAAAGCACACTAATGTAATTATTGAGACAATACAACCCTCATTCTACAGCATAGATAAACTCAATTTGTGAGTTTATTCCTTCCAAAACAAAGTCTATTTTGAGAAAACCCCCTACAAAGCACAACAACGGCACTTTACCTTCTCATCTTTAGGGGTAAATACTTCTTTAACCAACTCAAAAACCTCTTCAACAGGCCTTCCAGCATCAATCTGGGGATGAAAGCACCACTTTAGTTTAGCCTCTCTCTATTTACTACAACTCCAATGATTGGCCATTCTATCATGACCTCACAAACAATTGATATATACCTTACATAAACTTTTTTGATTATTAGAAAAGTCACAAAATTACAATTTGACAAAATTGAAAAGCATTTAAGCAAGTTCACTATGAGAATGAGATTAATTTACTCATAAAAAAAATCTCCTCTAAACAGAGTAGGTATGTTAAAGCATTTAGTGTTATATATTTTATTCACATCCAGTAATACTTGAAAAAAGTAAGAGGGTTTCTATAGGTTGATGACTAGCGTAAAATTTAGTCACTCTATTAGGAATGAAGTGTAGACATTTGATCCTTCACCTTCAGAAGGCTCAGCTATATTTTGCCAAAAGACAAATTATTCCTAGAGCAAGTGCAAAACCATATTCTTTAAACACTCTAGTCCCTCCATC